>NW_027106378.1:230641-234194 GCF_000696795.3 Halyomorpha halys | reverse complement strand
GAAGGCTTGAAACTTTTGTTGAAGGGTTGGCACTAATAAATAAGCTTTTAATTATTTGTGTTCTTACAAGGAATATAAACTTTTTTGATATTTCAAAAATGTTTAGTACACCACAGTGGTCAGAGTAACTACAAGTAATAATACTCTTAATTTTGATATCATAAAATAGAGTCTATTAATTATACTCCTATATTATCCTATTAATTATACTACTGCTTGGAGTCCCAGGAGCCAGTGGACAGCAAGAAATTGGGTCCCTCTATTGCAAATGCGGTAGAGAGTCTGGAACACCTGCTCATGTGCTCTGGTCTTGGATCCGACGGTAAGATTTGAAAGTAATGACCTCGAACAGAAAGGTGGACTGGAAAGGGAAAAAAATGAAATATATGAAAAATGCGACCATTTCCTTAAGGGAAAATTCCGCGAGACCTTCGGAGAGAGAGAGTTCACCATGAGGGGCCTCTTGTTTGGATCTCGCGGAACAATACCAGATAGAACAAGGAGCTTCTTAGAAGGACTAGGTGTTAGCATTGGAGATATAACTATCTAGGTGGAAAATATTATTTTGGACTCCCCGGGGATCATACACCATCAACTGCATAGGAATTAGCTCTGGATTATTCATTGTTTTATTTATTTATTTTAATATGTGGACCTGTTGATTTGTGTGTTTTGACTTATTTATTCATTAAATTATTTTATTTTATTAGCATTATTATTTTTATTTATTTATTTTTTTAAAACTTATTTATCCATTCAAGTGTTTCTTTTAACCGGCTTTTTATTATATTTTCCTTTGAATCTATATGTTAATGTATTTGTAATATTTTAGTATAGTAATAGTTATTGTAGTTGTAAATGTATTTATTTGTTTGTTTTTTGGTAAACTGATCTACTGCTGTGACTATTATTGATGGTCTGGTCTCACATTGCCGTCTAATAGTGAATTTGTTTTGCGGGTCACTAGAGATGATCTGGGAGGGGGAGTGAATTTCGGGAGAGTGAATTTGTCGATCAGGTGAAATAAAAATTGTGAAATTGAAGGAACAGGAAAGGGAAATAAAAAAAGGGATAAATTGAAATATTTGTATTTAGTGTATAGATTGGAATGGATTGTAAAAGGAAACTGTGGGGGAAAAAACTATTTTCTTTCTCTTTTATCATATCATGTAAATATACATAATTTATATATGTCTGATCACTGATTGATTAGTATGCTGTGTAATGTAGCAACTCGGTGTATTTGGGCAGCATGGATGAATAAAGTATTTCTCTTTCTCTCTAGCAAATTAGTCACTTAAAATTATAAGTATTATGGGAACTACTATTCTAAAGAAAATAATAATTATGAACTACTTTATAGTGCATTTAACGAGCTTCAATATTTTCCAAGACGATTTTGAATGCGCCTGCAGACTGATGTTCAGACAGATCATTTATTTAGGCGGTTTTAGTCATTATACACTACTTTCTTATCTGTGTGTAATACTATATTTTCTAAAATTTTTATCTTTCTAACGGTATATAACACATTTAGATTACTAATCTTATTTCTGAAAATATATTTTTCCTCTTACCTCCTTTTAGTTAATTATCAAATATTTGCACAATTTATATTCATCCTTTATTCACCACTAATATAAAATTGAAATTTTTTATTATTATTAAAGGTACTTTAGAAAATTTTTTTAAAATTCGCTTTTTATTTAACGTTTTATGAATATTTGTTTCGTTTGAGCTAGGCTGATCACATACGCATGGGACACTTTTATTTATTTATTCAGCTTTAATCTGCTAGTACAAGAGCCCAAGAGGATAAAAAAGTCAGTTATATCACCCCAATTTTTGATTACTTTATTGAAAACTATGTATAATTAATAGACAAAACTGATGAGTCTGCCAAGTATAGGTAGGAGGAATACAAAATAGCGGCTGTTTCAAAAAGATGAAAAAAAAAATTTTCATTCGGAGCTCTATAACTTAATAGGTAGAAACAATACAAGAAAACCTAAGAGAACCTCATTTAAAGAAGAGTAAATTTTCTAAAATACGTTGCCCTAATAGAGTTATTTACGTCAAGTAGTCCTCGAGATATAGCTTTTTAAAAAATAACATTTCATAAAAATATTGTATGGGACGTGCTGAAAGATCAGTAGTTATTGAATTTATTTTGAAAAATCTATATCTCAAAACCCATTTGACTTACAGATGTCTATTAGAACTCAAATTAAAGCTAGTTTAATGAGCTATAAAGTAGTTCATGATGTTTATCTTCGCAGGAGTAATAGTTTACATGAAATTTGCTAAAATAAATTGATTTATAGTTGTTCGGACAAATTTTCATTTGCCAAATTCAAATTTTTATGGGAATATCATAAAAAGTACTAACCCTACGAAGATACGTGTCATAAACTACTTTATAGTAAGTTACATTTCCTTGATTTTGAGTGGTGGCAGACATGTGCGTCTTATGGGTCTAGAGATATATTTTTTCAAAAAACCAACATTTTATACGAACAACTAGAAATTTACATTTTGTGAGTTTATTTTGTCAAATAAAAACCACAACTTCTACAAAGATAAACATTATTGACTACTTTATAGCACATTTAACTAGCTTTAATTTGAGTGCTGGCAGACATCTGTAGATCCAATGGTTTCAGAAATGAAGTTTTTCATAAATCAAACTTATTGTCCGAACAACTATAAATCAATTTATTTTTGCAAATGTTATGAAAACTACTATTCCAGCTAAGATAAAGCTCATAAACTACTTTATAGTACATTAAACTAACTATAATTTGAGTGCTTATAGACATATATACGTTGAATGGTTATTGAGATATAGATTTCTCAAAATAAATTCACTAACTACTGATATTTCAATATATTTTTATGAAATGTTGCTTTTTAAAAGGCTATATCTCGAAAACTATTAGATGTAAATAGCCCTATTATGGCTCATATTTCAGCAAATTTACTTTTCTTTAAATGATGTCCTTTTAGATTTTCTAGTGTTGTTGGTAGTTTTAAGATATAGAGCTCCGAATGAAAAGTTAATGTTTTTTTTAACGTTTTGAAACAGCCGCCATTTTTTATTCCCCATACCTATACTTGGCAGACTCATCAGTTTTGACTAGTAATTATACATAGTTTTTGATTAGAGTAATTAAAAATTGAGGTGAGATAACTGACTTTTTTTTCTTTCCGGCTCTTGTACTATATACAATACAGCTACAGTTTGATTGACAATGGCTGCAAATTTAACGATTTGTTTTTTTCCCCATTGTTGTTCTCAGGTTTGTGGCCACTCTTCGCCCTAGGTTAATGTGGGTAGCGCCAACTGAACTTTTCCACACGTACATAAAACTTTTTTTTGAATCTAATATAGGGAGATGGTCAGGGTTGCGGTCAAAAGAGAAATAAAAATAGTTTACAACTATTTATTTTCCAACGTTTCGCCCCACTTTGCAGGGCTTCATCAGGGCTAAAAAGATACAAAATGAAACTATGTTAAGATAAAATGATAGAAATAAAAATACAAAGATACAAT
>NW_027106378.1:224774-227361 GCF_000696795.3 Halyomorpha halys | reverse complement strand
TGTATTTTTATTTCTATCATTTTATCTTAACATAGTTTCATTTTGTATCTTTTTAGCCCTGATGAAGCCCTGCAAAGTGGGGCGAAACGTTGGAAAATAAACAGTTGAAAACTATTTTTATTTCTCTTTTGACCGCAACCCTGACCATCTCCCTATATTATATCAATTTTTACGGTCAACTATACATAAATATATTTTTTTTGAATCATTTATATCTTCATTGCGGTAATAAATTCGTAGATATGAATTGACGTGAAAACAATGAGGAAAATGACAGCGAGATACTAAAGTTAAATCTATGATCTGTTCAACAATATAGAATTCACAGCACTGATAAAATTAAACCACCTTTGACCGGGAAGTCATGCCACCAGTCAAGTGAACCACCATGCAAGATGAATTTGCCAGAGTTTCCTTGGTTACTGCTCACATATGACTGTCACAGACGTCGAGCGTTAGTCATATTACGTTGCAAATGACTAAAGAGAGTTTGTGAAAGTGAGTGTATCAGGACAAGGCACACTTTCTGATCTCGATGCAACATTAAAAAGTAGTTATTTAGTTTGTTTTTTATTTTATAAATATATGTAATGTTAAATATTAATTAATTAAAATGAATTATTAAAATTAGAGAGCGGAGTTTGTTGAAGTAAAAAAGTCCAAAAGAGAGCAATAAAAACCCAAAATATGTATACAACATACAAATTCTGCAATAATCGACTTATTTGTTTAATTTATTATATTGATACATAGAAAGCTTACCTAAGCTTATTTGAATTAAATTGCTAAATACTCTCTACATTTATGCAAACATAAATAAAAACTATACTTCTCAGATTAAAAACCTAAAATATTGTCTATAATTGAAGTAGTATAAGGAAGCTAATGGCATTAAATGGTTTATAGTCCTATTGCGAAGGCTGGTTATATGCAACAAGTATTAGAAATTATTCATTCTCTGAATCCTCATCAAATTTAACTTAACATTGTTCTTCTGCTTAGCTCTTCAATTGTGGATTTATGTACGAATATACTATTAACCAAAAAACTAATAAGTTATAAGTCAGAGCAGAAAAACTTTAAAATATTTATATTTATCAAAGTAATTTTTTTGTTTTATTTTTTATTTAAAATAATATATATAGGTAACTGGGGGAGTACCTTAGAGGGTCCAACCCCCCAATAATATATATAGGTTACTACAGGAGTACCTCAAGGAGGACAAACCACAAATAATATATATATATATGTAACTAGGGAAGTGACCTAGGGAGAACAAACCCCCAATAGTATATAGAGGTAACTAGGAGAGTTCTTACGGGGGACTGACCCCCAATAATCAATATAGGGAACTATAGGAGTACCTTAGGGGGGAAAACCCCTAATAATATATAAAGGTAACTAGGGAAGCACCTTAGAGGGAGGATTTTACGAAATATTTTGGATTGTAAGGATTGGATTCAAAATATACAAGTAAATTTGCTGTAGGTGAGAAAGTGACATGATATAAACATTTGGAGAATCTACCCATTGATAGAACTTCAATAAAATTTCTTGAGGAGAAGATCTCGAGGCCATCTTCTTTTCAGACGCCTAGGAGAATTATTAGGTAATGAAGGAGAAGCCAGGTTAGAAACAAATGGATTTGGGTGGTTGGGAAGTTTTCCATGCAAGGAATGGTATCTGGTTTTGGCCAAATAGGCAACATTCAATTCAAAGGATTGGATTCGGGAGGAATTTAATAGTTTAGTGGAGCCACAAAGCTCAACTCCGTATGTCCAGATAGGCCTTAGGTCTTAATAGTCATGTACATCAGTCTTTTGTAATGAATTGGCAAAGACCGTTTGTCTAGTAAATGTTGTAATAGCCGGAATCGACGAGCAGTTTCTTATCTTTTTTGTCTTGTATGAGGATTCCATGTCAGTCGTTTGCCCAGATTTAGTCCTGTGTAACGGATCAGTCCAACAGGAATAAGTGGAGTATTATTAAAAGATACTGTAGAGCAAGACGAAGGTTTACGACGAAGGGTAAATGTGATTTGGTGGGATTTATTGGAATTTATTTTAATCCTCCAGTCTGAAAAGAAGATCCGAGAAGTCCCGTGGCCCTTCTAATTTTAATTAATGTTTGAAGTACCACCAATGGGTGGTTCCTTCCCATGATTTTCAAGTGCATATGAAACATACTACATATTTACCTATTGTATTTTTTTTACAGTTGTAAATTACATTAAATAAATAATAAAAAAAAAAAACTTTTTTAAAATGGTGAATGATAAATGCTGTTGTTTGATATTCTCCGGAATGCACCTTATAGTGTAACACAGTGTATCAACAATATGAATTTCACACCCCCTTTTCCCCTGTAGACTACCCCTATGACTAGTCGGTCGCAGCCGACTTTTCAGATAAAAACTAGATCCTATGATCAGAAAATTTGGCCACACCTGGTATATATTTTTCGATAAAAACGACTCTAAAAACTAATTAAATATTTTTTTTATGTATTATTATTTTTTTTTATATTCACTATCCTTCCTGTTTCATTTATATTCATGTATCTATCTTTTAATTTATATTCATGTGTT
>NW_027106378.1:222838-224419 GCF_000696795.3 Halyomorpha halys | reverse complement strand
CCACTCCTCCCAATACCAACCGTCACTTTGTTTTTGATTGCCGTCAAATCTTTCTCATATCTATCTGTTAGTATTACCCTTTTCACAACCTTTAATTTTTCTTATTATATCTTACTTTTCTACATTTTATACCCCTGTTATTTTACACTTATGTTTTTTCTTTTTTTCTTTTTTGTAACTATAGTGTTTGTATCTTTTTTAGCCCTGACGAAGCCCTGCAATGTGGGGCGAAACGTTGGCTCAATAAAATAGTAAAATTATCTACTATTTGAGTTTGTTTTTTTTACCGCACCCGGACCATATTCCATTCATCTTTACACACGGTCAATCAATAATTTTCCAGTAATTAAATATTAATTTTTCATTTTGATGAATTTCCGCCATTTTGTCACTTTAACATCGTGCATTGTCTACCCGATGCTATTGTAAGTTCACTTTGCCACAAGATGGTGAAACTCGACAATGACGTCAGCGGACGATATCACAGTGGCTGGGGTAGTTGATGACGTAGGTCCGCTCCTCAATAGCAGCTGATAATGTCTTTCTTCCAACCTAAGGGAGAGCAAGATGGCTTCCAAATTAAGGACAACACTGTCTTAAATAATATTTAATGAATTTTATAAATATTTAGGTTTTAGTCTGTTATTAAAAAAATATTTCGAAAAAGATACTCATTCAAATAATCCAAGAGGAGAGAAAAACAGTTAGTTCATACCAGATTTTGATGTTTAATGAAAATTATATTCAATTAAGAGTCAAAATTGATGTATTTGCCAACCATAGTAAGGAGGAAAATATGGCGGCTGTTCCAGAAGTTACAAAAAATAAATTTTTGAGTTCTTTCAGGTAAAGAAATAATTGCACATTATTTTCTGTTAGATAAAGGTAATTTTTTATGTAGACTAAACAAGGGATACAGGAAAAAAAGTAAATATCTTAAATAATAATAAGTATTGAAGATGTACGCCTCCTAAAAATATGATGAAATTTATTTTATTCCAGGAAAATCTAACGATTTCTCTCATTTTTGATTCGGAGTTGCATATCATTATACCTAACAATAATACAAAAAACTTAATAGCGTTCATAAATTAATTATATAAAGTAGAATACATTTTTTTAATTTATTGTATATTCTGAATTCATTGTGGTCAATGTATATCTAAGGAATCATGAGACGTATAGAGGTCTATTAGCACTCAAATTAAAGCTAGTTTAATGTGCTATAAAGTAGTTTATGACGTTTATCTTCGTAGGAGTAGTAGGTTTTGTGATATTTGATAAAATAAATTGATTTCTGGTTTTTCGGACAAAATTCATATTCATATGGAAATACCATAAAAACTTCTACCTGTACGAAGATAAACGTTATTTATTTATTTATTGATATTTACAACTGTATAAAAAATACAACCAGTAAATTTGATCATGATGACATAATGATATGATACAGGATGTAGAGAAACTACCCTGTAGTAGAACTCTACAAACAGTTTACAATATAAGGTCACGAGGTCATCTTCTTTTCAGGCGCCTCGGAGGATTGCCAGGAATGGAAGAGGAAGCAAGGTTAGAAACTAG
>NW_027106378.1:220471-222593 GCF_000696795.3 Halyomorpha halys | reverse complement strand
GTGCAGTTTCCTGTCTTTTCAGTCTTGTGTGAGGATTCCAGGTTATTCGTTTGTCAAGATGTAGTCCAAGATAACGAATCTGTTCTACAGGGGTAAGTAAGAGTCACATTATTATACTCTTGGGCAGTCGGCAGGTTTACGACGAAGAGTAAATGTGATTTGATGAGTTATAGTAAGTTAAATGAGTGCTAGGATACATCTGTACCTCTAATATTTCCTGAGATTTCGTTTTTCATAAATCCAAAAAGTCTGTCGGAACAACCAGAAGTCAACATTTTGTGGATTCATTTTGTAAAATATCATATGAAGTACTTGTCTTACGAAGTTAAGCGTAATAAACTACATTAAAGCTCATTAAACTAGCTTTAATTTGAGTGCTAATAGTTATAATACTTTGTACGTCCCATAGTACTGAAATAAAGATTTCCAACAACAAATTAACTAACTAATGATTTTACAATATATTGTTCAAGAAATGTTGATTTTAAAAAAAAAATTTATTTAGGGAATTATTGAACGTAAAAATATTTTAGCAGAGGTAATCTACATTAAATGATGTTTTATTTTGTTTTCAAGTGTTGGTAGTTTTAAAATGAATAATTAATTTTTGTTGACGTTTTCAAACAGCCACCATTTTGTATTCTACCTACCTATACTTGACAGACTTATCAATTTGACAATTAATTATACATAGTTTTCATTAATGTAATCAACAATTGGGTTGAAATAACTGCCTTTTCTACCGGGAACTACACGTTGATTTTCGCTAGGTAATTATTATTAGGTATTTTGTTTGCTTCCATTTTTAAAACAGTTGATCAAATATATATGTATGGATTAGTCTACTCACGTTTCATTAGCCAAATTTTACTTTACGATAAATTTATATTTGGGTAATTTAAAGGAAAAAATATAAATAAAAATATATGAAGAAGAGGGTTAGAGGTGTGGTCAAAAGAAAACACAAAAATAGTTAACAAATATTTATTTGCTGACGTTTCGGCCCATTTTGTAGAGCTTCATCAGTGTTGTTACAGTTAAGAGATTTTGAAACAGTGTTGCAAATAAACAGTTCTTAACTATTTATTCTTTTCTTTTACCGCACCCCTGACTATCATCTTCATTATTTGAAATAATATGGTCAATCATTTATATATTATATATAGCCCTAATAAACCTGTACAAAGTGGTGCAAAACGTCGGTAAGTTAATAGTTATTAACTATTTTTGTTCTGTTTTGACCGCAACCCTGACCATATTCATAAATTATTTATAAATAAATATTAATATTTGTTCGTCAATGGGAAGGAAATTCGAAAAAAATATATACTAAAAAACAGTTTCAGAATCCAATTTCCTATAATAATCCGTCATCATAGTTTGAGTTTCCTCGATCGGCCGATTGCTCATGCGATGACAAATCATGTCACAATTAAGAAATGCCCTAATTACGATGACGTATTCTGATTTAAAACTGAATTTTGAAACGATTTTGTTTATTAGGATTTTTTATGGACCATATGTGCACAAATGATCAAAAGCAAAAGAATTGCAGTTACCAACCTGCACTCTACGCCACAACCCCTGATGAAGACCTGAAACTCAGGTCGAAACGTCGGCATAAAATAAATAAATATGGTTTTGTTTATTTATGTTGTTCCTTGCTGACCGCACACCCCGACAAACTTCTCCAAGCAAAAGACTCAAGTATGGATTTCTTCGATTTGTGGCTTCAGGAAGCGTCCGATCAGAAAGTATAGGAAATGGATTCGCCTCTATGAAATTCGATTTGGTTATGATAAATAAGAGCAGAATCAGTAAAGAAAATTACCCCATTCTGTTAGGAATCAGGGGTTAGAGGCTGTGGAGAAGAACTGGGCAAGGTTAGAAAATCAGCGATTCCATATCGCACTAGTATTTCTAAAGTGACACAACTCAAAAATCGGTGTTTTTGAGTTATGACTATGAAAGAAATTGGTAAATATATCTTTATGAATCATCAAAACTGTATCAACCTAGCTTCAGAGCTTGTCCGCCAGAGGGCTCTTGTGTCACTCTTGCTGCCTTAATGCTATTCCCTCTCCATAGGCAAGAGTGTCACATTGTCAGTTAGTCTTGAATT
>NW_027106378.1:216044-220421 GCF_000696795.3 Halyomorpha halys | reverse complement strand
TATATTTCTCTTAATGGTAACCCCATAAAGAGATAGTTTATTTCTTTTATACATGTCCCATGCCATGCAAGGCAGACTACATATATCATATGTTTACAATAAAAAATATTTGAGTATGTATATTTTTTAACACTGATTATAACATTTTAAATAAAAGTAAAGCAAAAACGAAAAATAAAACACATAATTAATTAATAAAAAAAAAAGAAGGATAATAACAAAAAAAATATATACCAAACACAATCAAGAGGTTTTAGATTGCCCTTCTATAATTAGTCAGCTGGTCAAAGTCAATTTGTTTTATGAATTTTAGTCTCAATTAAATTTAGTAAAAAGTATGTGTTCTGATTCAGGCCAATTTCCTTGTTTCAGTATTACATCTTGTATTAGCAGAACTCTTTGTCGGTGATATAGCTTACATTCATAAAGTACATGTTTGAAATTGTGCACTTGTCCATCTTCGTCACACTTGTCAGTCGTCATAATATTAAATCGTTTCAAGTAATATTTTGTGTTACCATGTTCTGTAAGGAATTGTGTAAATGTGTGTTCTGTGCTGTGTATTTGTTTGTAATTACGTAATGTTATTCGTGGAATATATTTATGAAGGCTAGGTGATTTATTGGAAGCATTCCACTTTGTGTTCCAGCTAGCAATGAGCTCATTGGTGATGAGATTTCTGATATGGGAGATAGGGCTTGCTGTAAGAGGCCTGCATGGTTCCTCTTAAACCAACGAGTCAGTTATTTCGTTACCCTCTACACCCGAGTGTCCTTTCACCTATTTTACCTCTATTGATTTTTTAAAATACTGTAGTTGAAGTATTTTTAGTCTTATTTCCTAAGTCAATGGGTCGTGAATGTTTGTGTTATTGAGTGAGTGCAGAACATCCATGTTATCTGTATGTAAGATTTTTCTCATTTTTTCTATATGCGAATGCACCTTAGAAGTATTTTCAGATATATATATATGTCTGATCAAATATATGATATATGTGCCACTGATATGTTCATGCGAAAATCGAATCTAATACTAAGCTTGGGACGCGTTCGACGCCACTGAACTGCCATTTTTATGCAAAAACCTCTGAGTAATTTGGATAGGACCAAGGATACTACCATGAGGTACACCAGCAGTCCGAGGAAAGAGGGGTGAATAAACGGTATCTTGATTTACTTGAAATAATCTGTCGGAGAGATAAGAACGGATAATGAGAAGATATGTAGGGGGTAGGAATTTACGGATCTTGTATAGCAGTTCTGGAGCCAGACTCGATCAATAATTTAAATAATTTTTGCAAGCTATTGTGCCCAAGTCATAATTTAGTCAAAATTGCTCTATTTTTTCACTCTTATAATAATACAATAATATTAAAACTATTAATGAATTTAAAGAAATAAATAGTGTTTTGAGACTTATATTGGATACAGTTTAATTTATTTAAACTATTGCAAATAAACAATAAAATAAATTGCAAGTGTGGATTAAAATTAGAAGGATTGTAGGATATGCAACGTGATATTAAAGTAAAATAGCGCATTATATTAATAATAAAATCGTTTAATAAATAGCGACGGTCTGAAACTGAAGGGATAAGGGAGGTTGGATACTTCCGATATTCTATTTTATAAATACTCTCTATCCGATACGATGGAAGAGGGAGAGAAGAGGAATTTTTGAGTTCTAAAGAACAGTACAAAGGAATAATCAAATCATTTTCTCTCAGTGCGCAAACTTGGATTGGATAGTTTAGTATCAATTGCCTTTATCTACCAATTGCCCTACAACTAGCCATGGAATATGACTTATTTTATAACTAAACAATCGCAGGCATTTGAACCTTAGGGTGTAAGATGTAACCGAGGCTGTTATTGGAGGAAATAAAGTTAGAATTGCTTGGAAAAGTCTTCTTCGTGGAGAGCCTGTCGTAAAATGGAGTTTTATGGTTGGGTTGGTTGAGGTGCCTCCCCAGGTTTTATCCAATAAAGTTTTTTAACAGAGTTCGTTTATGTCCCAATAAATTGAACTGGATTCTTTTCAGGAATAGCGTCAGTACGTTTCGAGAAAATTGATTGTATTTTCGATAAGTTCGATATTTTTAATTTTGAAGACAGTTTATTTCATGATTATACTCTTATGGAACAATACTAATTTTCATAATAAGGTATTTACCGTAGATTCGGAAAAGAAGATGGTCGGAGGTGCGGTCAGCGAAGATTCAGAAACTTATTTATTTGTTCCAACGTTTTTGACCTGAATTCAGGCCTTCATCAGGGCTGAAAACAAAACGATATGACAACCTTAATTCGGAGGAAAAGAAAAAGGAAATAATAAAAAACAAATAAACTTGGAAATATACATAACAATAAATTAAATTAAAATTTATTATTATTATCATATTTCTATATCTTTCTCTTATCATTTTTCATTTTTCGTCATATCTTTATCACTACTTCCTGTATGTGCAACGTATTTTAAATTGAATTATAACCATTGAACGGCTGGTGGTGGTGGGGGGAGTCAGCTGTTCACCCGTTTGCTTTGAACAGGTAAGTTGTCTTGACTTGTTTTTTGCTCATTTATTATCATTTTATATCTTTATTATCACTTATTTATATATAATTATTATTTTTTCATGACGTTTATTTAATCTCTATATACATTTTTAAAATTTTTTTTTTCCGTATTGTTTTTGTTTTATGTACATCTCTTGTATTTTTCAACTGTATATTTTACGTATTTTTATATAAAAAATTTTTACTCTTGCCATTGTTACTTATTTTTATTCTTATCATTGTATCTTATCTTTGTATTTTTACTCTTATCATTGTATCATTTTGTATCTTTTTAGCCCTGATGAAGCCCTACAAAGTGGGGCGAAACGTCGGAAAATAAATAGTTGTAAACTATTTTTGTTTCTTTTGTATCTTTTTAGCCCTGATGAAGCCCTACAAAGTGGGGCGAAACGTCGGAAAATAAATAGTTGTAAACTATTTTTGTTTCTCCTTTGACCGCAACCCTGACCATCTTCCTATACAGGAAAATAAATAGTTGTAAACTATTTTTGTTTCTCCTTTGACCGCAACCCTGACCATCTTCCTATATAATAATAAATTAAGTAGATAATAGATGATACTAATAATAATATTAATAATGAAGGCCTAATGAACCTGAAAGTTTGATGCCGATACCACCAATAGCTTCCACGCACATTCTTACACTGATGCTCTTCCAAACACAATTTTACTAAATCAGTTTTAACGCAATCCTCCCATCTACGTTTCGGTCTACCCCTTGGACGCTTACCCGTCGGTTCAGTGTTTATTAACATTTTAGAGATCCGTTCGTTACAAAGCCCTACAACTTTATACTTCGTAATGGTATAACCTGAATTATATTTACCAAGTGTAGGTCCCTTAACTCAGTGTTGTGTATTCTTCTAAATTCTCCCGTTAATTCATCCTTTTTCAGTCCGAATATTTTACCTATGCTTTATTTTTGAAAACCTTAAGGCGCTGTTCACCCCTTAGTGTAAGAGGCCACGCCTCACATCCATAAAGAACAGTAGGAAGGATAATAGTTTTGTTTATTCTAATTTTTAAGTTTTTCGATAGAAGGCGCAAGCTAAGCAGTTTCGAAATTGAAAAATAAGAAGCATTTCAAGCCTCAACCTAGCTTTTATTTTCTCATACCGGACCGGATTTCTAAGAATAATGATTGCCGATTCGTACCTTATTAAAGGTTTCGGTCATGAACATCCGTACTAGATTTACTAACTTCTTTGATATTCACTGTTCAATCAGAACCTTATACAGCTTCTAGTGGTCAATAGGAAAATAATAAGAGGTAAGGAATCAAATGAAAAAAAAAAAATGCTTAGGTAAATAAAGAACATAATGGAAGGCGCAGGAGAAAATTTAAATAACGAGTATTTGAAATTAACATAATGAAATGTGAGAAAGAAAACAATATAAATGTTTTAATGGGCAAGAAAGAAAACAAAACAAATGCTACAATGAGTTAAAGTTGTACAGTAATACAGATTAGTAAAAAGTAATAAGCTAAAATAAATATAAAATGTCAAGAAAAGTGAATAAGGGAGGAATAAAAGAGAGAAGTGATGTGTAGAGGTGGAAGATGGAAGAAACAATTTAAATATCTTGTTTTCATTTAACCCTGACGAAGTGACTGAAACGTTGGATAACAATTTTTTTTTTAATAATTTATTTATTGACACAACTGTATACACATATATACAACAAGTAAATTTGCTCTAGGTGACATAGTGACATGATACAAACATGTGGAGAATCTATCCACTGATAGAGAACTCCAATAACATTTCTAGAGCAGAAGATCTTGAGGCCATCTTCTTTT
>NW_027106378.1:211192-215374 GCF_000696795.3 Halyomorpha halys | reverse complement strand
TGAATAAGCGCCGTTGTAATTTACTTGAAATAATCTGTCGGAGAGATAAGAACGGATAATGAGGAAGTATGTAGGGGTAGGATTTTACGTATCTTGTATAGCAGTCCTGGGTGCCAGACTCGATCAAAAGCCTGTTCTACATCAAGAAAGACTCCCGAGCATTACATTACGCGCTCCAATGGTCAACAATAAATAGTTCTCTTTTACTATTTTGATAGCTTTATTGACCACCACCCGGACTATCTTCCTCCATTCTACTTCATACGGTCAACTATCTTCTTCCTATGGAAAATAATTATCTGCCAATGTCGGGTTGGAACCGAGTCCTAGGAATTAGTAGCACAGTACCTTACCACTGTGCCTCAGCGCTCTGAGTAATATACTAAGATCAGGGGAATAAAATATTATATGCAAATAATTTTTTTTGCAAAGTCTGTTAGTAATATAATAATGAAACCGCCCCCGTTACCACATTATTTTGTCTTTTTTTTTTTCATTAAACAAAAAAAAATTCCATTAGCCTTCAAAGACTAAGGGCGGTTGTGGGAGTATAATGTAATTGAAGCAGGCAGCTGAGGCAAAGGTCAAAACCTGACATTTAACCTCATTCAATTCTATCTTCCATTTTGTATTATTATACAATAATATAATATGTATATATATAAAGTTCGGCGTCACCGATGTGTTTTCGGTCTTTTTTTTATTTATTTATTAAATACCAGATTGGCCTGGTGGGCCATACATGGTTAATGTAAGAGGTAAATTTTATTTACTTTTTTTTAACAGTTGATTATGGTAGATATAATATCGTACAAAAGATATATAACTATAACTATATACTACGTTATAAATAAAAGAAAATAAGATAAAATAAATAGATAAAAAGAATGCTTCTTAATAAAAGAGAAAAGCAAAATAAATAACGATATTTTTAGACTTAAAAAAACAAATAATTGTCCTCTAATGGTAAAAAAAACAAGTTAATTTGAAAAAAAAGAGAGAAGAATAAATAAATAATAATAATAAGTAAAATAGAAGTAGTGCGAATAAGAGAATTAATAAATATAGAATTTATAACAGAATGTCCTGCAGCAGTCAGGGCTTCAGTCTTCGGGTTGAGGTTGGGTTTCCCAGGTTGTAGGTCACTGCTCCTTTAACTGTCGGCAACTGGGAGAGGAGCTTCATGAACCGTTCTCTATTGACTCCATATGTAATTCGCCATGCAATTGGCTATTTCTTATGAAGCAAGGAGCATTAACTGCGATTCTTAGGACTTTATTTTGAAAATATTGTAATTTTTTCCTCTTCGAAAAGGATACCGCTCCCCAGACTTCACAGCCGTACATCAGCAGTGGCCTGAGAATTGTTTTGAATATAAGAACAGTTGTTCTGGTTCTAATTTGGATGTGTTTTTGCTCTATAACCAATGGTATCGATATTTTGCTCCATTACCATTAGTGTCAATATTTTTTTAAGAGCGTCGAATGTCTTGTTAGCTGTTCAAAATTTTGATAAGGCCAATCGGTGCAGAAACGGGGACCCTGAGGAATAAAAGCATTAACCTGATAGACAGGTTTGAAAGAGTAATTCTGAGGAGAATCTTAGGGCCCGTATGCGAGAATAGTAATCGACGAAGAAGGAAAAATGGTGAATTTTTTTGGGCTTTACAAGGAATGTAGAATCTCCAGGTACATCAGGATACAGATGCTTAACTGGCTTGGCCATGTAATTAGGATGAACGAGGAAAGACTGGACTGTTACATTTCGGATGGTGTGCGGCAACGTTGTAGGCCGAAGGGCCGATGGAGGGATGCTATGGGGCGGGATTTGCGACAACTAAGGATCCCAGTTACTCTTACAGAAGATAGAGAAAGATGGTTGGCGACCGTTGAGCAGGCCAAGGGCAGCTTCATGTGCCAGTAAAAGAAGAAGAATTCGAATGTCTTGATACAGTACAATACTAATCGTAATTGTGATACAGTAAACATATTACTGTATGAGGTATTATTAGTTGACCATAGATTAATATGAGAAACTTACAAACTAACAAGATACCCAAACTTAATTATATGTGCCGAAGTTTCGGCCTGAATATCAGGTCTTTATCAAAGCTAAAAATAAAAAAGAGATAATCAACTTCACTCACAGAAATATTTTTTTTTTTAAATTATTTATTTAATATAATTTACAACTGTACAAAATAATACAATAGGTAAATATGTGGTATGTTTCACACACACGTGAAAATCTTGGGAAGGAACCACCCATTGGTGGTACTTCAAACATTAATTTAAATTAGAAGGTCCCGTGGCCATCTTATTTTCAGACGCCTCGGATGATTATGAGGGATTGTTAAGGATGAAAGATTAAGAATTAATGGGTTAGGATGGTTAAGGAGTTTGGAATGAAAAGGACGCATATCTGTTTTGGGTCAAATCTGCAACGAATGGGATGTTAAGGTCTTTGTGAATGAGTTTATTTGTGACGTAATAAGGAGCATCAAGGATTTTACGTAGGATTTTGGATTGTAATGATTGGATGCGGGAAGAATTTGATGGTTTGGTGGAACCCCAGAGCTCGATTCCATATGTCCAAATTGGTCTGATTATAGTAGTGTATACTAATTTTTTGTAGTGAATGGGAAGTTTAGAGCGTTTGTCAAGTAAGTGT
Source organism: Halyomorpha halys (assembly GCF_000696795.3). Classification (NCBI taxonomy): domain Eukaryota; kingdom Metazoa; phylum Arthropoda; class Insecta; order Hemiptera; family Pentatomidae; genus Halyomorpha; species Halyomorpha halys. Next base: position 212,704 of record NW_027106378.1, on the reverse strand, counting down.
TGTAGCAATCGGAATCTAAGAGCAGTTTCTTGTCGTTTCAGTCTTGTGTGTGGATTCCAAGTATGTCTCTTGTCAAGATGGAGTCCTAAGTATCGAATCTGTTCAACAGGCGTTAGTGGAGTATTTAGAAAGAATACTGTAGGACAGGAGGGCAGAGGTTTACGACGGAGACTCACAGCAATATAAAAATAAAGGAAAGTAATGAACAAACAAAGTTGGAAATATACATAACAATGAATTAAGTAGAAAGTAGTTGATTAATAACAATAGAAGTAGATTGATAAGAATAGTAGATGAAATATAATATTATTAATAAGTAAGAATTATACAAAATAAATTATGAAAAAAATGAAAAACTGAAAGTGTTGAAGAAATGATGATTAATGAACTTTACATAATAAAATATGTAAGTCGTGTCTAAAATAATAAAAAGCAATTTTAATGAACATACTGAAAAGTATGGATGAAAACTGTATATATGATACAATGGGCAAGACTGAAAACAGAATATATGTTACAATGGATAAAAGATACACAAAATTATAGAATGTCCGGAAAAATGAATATAAAATAAAAAAGAAAGAAATATTAAAAAAAGGCAGAGTGACTTACTTGCTTAGTTAGAGATTCTGTCTGAATTGATTGGGTCCTAATTTGACCGGTAGAGAGCAGGCAAAAATATGTTAAACCAAGCCGAAACTTATCGGTAAGTATAATTAACAATTAAAAACTATTAAATGGAATATATAGTAAGGGTTCCAGAAGAAAATATAATATAGAAGTAAGTTTTATACAAAATAAATTATGAAAAATTAAAAAACAGGGATTGTTGAAAATATAAACATAATGACAGGTACGAAAGTTTGACAATATGACTTTTGGGTTTTCTTAGATCTCCGAGTTATAAATTCAAAAAGCCATTTTCATTTAGAGGGGAAAAAATCTGTAAATGCACTTTTCACCTCTTTAATGCTGCTAGGGATTAGATGCTATCTCAGTAATTATATATGCAGTGTACAAGTCACGCAATTTTATACGATAAGCGACGAACAGTGCAATCGTATGGGCATGAATTTTCAGATAATATGTTCTTCTCCTGGTAAAATAAGTAAAGGGGTAATAGTTTTGAATGACAAAGTAATAGAAAGGAAGGGTGAGCAACTTACTTTACATTATATATCTATATATAGTTGACCGTAAAAATAGATATATAAGAAGATGGTCAGGGTTGCGGTCAAAAGAGAAACATAAATAGTCTACAACTATTTATTTTCTGACGTTTTGCCCCACTTTGCAGGGCTTCATCAGGGCTAAAAAGATACAAAAAAAAAACAACTGAGAATATTACAACAATAAGATACAATAAGGCAATTTAAGCTAGGATAAATATTATGTAAAAATAAAGTGATAAGAAATTACATATAAATAAAAGGAAGGAAGACGTAAAATAATATCAATATAAAATAAAATTGAATAAACAATGATAAGAATAAAACATAAGCAACAATAGTA
>NW_027106378.1:204915-211018 GCF_000696795.3 Halyomorpha halys | reverse complement strand
AAAAAAATAATAATGGAAGATTGTTGATTGACCGTGTAAATAGATGAATGGAATATGGTCCGGGTGCGGTAAAAAAAACTTTATTTTATTCAAAAAAATTTTATTGAGCCATCGTTTCGCCCCACATTGCAGGGCTTCGTCAGGGCTAAAAAAGATACAAACACATAGCTACAAAAGGAAAAAAAAGAGAAAAAAAAAACAGAAGTGTAAAATAACAGGGGTATAAAATGTAAAAAAAGTAAGATATAATAAGAAAAATCTATATCTTACTTTTTTACATTTTATACCCCTGTTATTTTACACTTATGTTTTTGTTTTTTCCATTCAAAAATAATAATGATATTAAAATAATAATAAATGAGCAAAGAACAAGTCAGGACCTACCTGTTCAAAGGTAATATTTATATGTTAATATTTATCCTAGCTTAAATTGCCTTATTGCTGGAATATTCTCAGTTTTTTTTGTATCTTTTTAGCCTTGATGAAGCCCTGCAAAGTTGGGCGAAACGTCGGAAAATAAATAGTTATAAACTATTTTTGTTTCTCTTTTGACCGCAACCCATCTTCTTATATAAAACTTACTTTACTGTCTTAGAAACAATATTTCAAATCTAAATCAATTCACGATACAGTAAATAAATAGTTTATTTTAATACAACATTGCTAAATAGATAACTAATATTTTAAATCACTTCAATCTTGTGGTAGAGTCTTGGTCTATGTTAAGCCACTTTTCTGATATCGAATCAAATAAATAGTCTTCGACCACTCTTTCACAAGTTCGTTCGTATTTCTACTCGTTGATCTAGCAACAACCTCTCTAAACACAGAATGTTCTATATAATACTTCAACTATGGCGAATTGTTGATCTATATGTATTTTACTAGGATCTCTATGAAAGGTTTTTTGTGATTCGAAAATATTATATTGATATCAGAGGGTTCTTGCCAATGTGCCCTAAGAACTGAGAAAAAAAAATTATTTGCATTATCGTATTCCACCTTTTTTTATGCGCATATAGTTTGGTCACTATTACCAATTGGAGAACTAAAGACTGTTATTCGTATTAAATAAGTTAAAATGTGTAAAAAAACAAAACACGTTCCTAGTACAGAAAGCCGCCATTTTTTTTTTTTTCGAAAAGTCAGATTTTTGTTTCTTTTGTTTTCCATAAATACGAATTGTTATATAAATAAAAAATTCAAAATTTTTGGAGAATATTTATTTTCTCTAGGAGTCCTGGCTTAACGAATAAAATCCTTATTAATCTAAATCCAACGTTACTATAATTGTTGGAAAGCTGAATTCTCACTCTTGCGATCCATATAAATATCTTCTAGATTTTTTGCCTTTCTAAGAAAGAAAACTTAGATTGAAATAAAGAAAAATATCTCTAACGTTTCATTTTGTATCTCTGGTTCTAATTTGTTTCATAGTTATAGTTTGTACCGTTTCGAGCAGTTTAGATGACCCTAAACCACTTCGAGTTTCGAGTAAATAGGTGGAGTTGTGTTAAAGTAATTACTATTTTTGCGATTAAAAAATTATGTTTCTGCTTTATGTTCTTTCGAATTAATTTTCTCCAACACTCCAACACACCAGAGTTGGGAAAAAATTAGCCATAGTTGAAACTACTAGTTAAAATTGCCATGGATACAATATTTATTTATCTATGGTTCATTCATGAATAAGGGTCGTAACCATGGCAACTTTAGCTAGTAGTTCAAACTAATGCTAAATTTTTCCCAACTCTGCTTCACAAACCCCTGGTCAATCTCATAAAATGTACTTTTAAGGTAATGGATAGTGTTGAAAGTTATATGGCGTGCTCTTACATACTTGTTCAACACTATAATCCATAATTTTTTGAAAATATTATTTTATTAAAAATGTTTTTTGACGTGACAACGTCTTATAAATCATTTTGCGGGATGCCATGTTAGAAAAAGTGTCCCGTAACGAAAAACAGCTTTCATAATTTCCATGTATTTCTTAACAATGTCGTATAAAATCACATGTTATTTTATTCGTTCAAGCAAAATGATTATAACAATATTTTGACGTGACAACGTCTTATAAATCATTTTGCGGGATGCCATGTTAGAAAAAGTGTCCCGTAACGAAAAACAGCTTTCATAATTTCCATGTATTTCTTAACAATGTCGTATAAAATCACATGTTATTTTATTCGTTCAAGCAAAATGATTATAACAATATTTTGACGTGACAACGTCTTATAAATCATTTTGCGGGATGCCATGTTAGAAAAAGTGTCCCGTAACGGAAGTAGATTGTGGGGGAGGTAATTAGTAGTGTAGTAGTGGGGGTAAGAGGATTATAGATGCTGAGAGTCATGCAGGCAAAAGTGTCCCGTAACGGAGAAGGTAGTGGTGGGGGAAGGAAGCCTGAGATGATCTTTAAATTATGCATGAAATTAAGAATATGGTGATAATAATAAAATTCATTGGAATTAATTAAAAGTATATAACCTAATACATGTTGAGATTGCATCAGTATACCACTGGTATTGAACCTGTGAATATGGGTAGTAAAGTCTTAGAATTAAGTATAACTGTATAAATATTTTGTATAACCAAGCAAAAATAAATATCTGAATTCAATATGTGAACTGGTTTATTATTTCAAATATATAACATTGGATTGATTTTAATTTATATTTATGTAATATTAGCATAGAGAATACGTTGTCACGGAAGTATGTCGCCTCGGCGCGAAGCGCCGAGGCCTACACGGGCACGGTTTTTTTCAATTACTTTCGCATTCCCTGGTTTTCATTTTAGTTATTTATTTTTTTAAAATACAAAAATAGAAATAACTCGGACACTAGTTCACCAATCTACATAAAATTTGGGAACGTATGTTGGGAGGTAAGTGAAAGATGCACAAAGTGCAATGCGCGAATTGCACCAGCACGTTTATGCAAGTAATGTACTGGAGATATTGAACAATATAAAGCTTAGATTTATATTTTATTAATATACTTGTTTGAGAGTGGTTTAGTTTCTTTAAAACAATTTTGATCCTTTTTCTCTCAACTTTATTCTTTTTAAACTTCCGACGTTTCGACCACTTAGGTCATTTTCAAGGATTCCTTATTTTGTTTTCATTTTTTCCTTTAAAATTCTTTAAATGCCGGCTAATTGCCTTTGTCCCATAAATTCTTCTATAAAATTCCTTCCTAAATTTAAAACTTTTATTAACCACTTTTCTTACTATGTTCATTTGCAAACTCCAAACAGAACCTGATTTATTTATTTATTTCAATTAGCCGGCATTTAAAGAATTTTAAAGGAAAAAATGAAAACAAAATAAGGAATCCTTGAAAATGACCTAAGTGGTCGAAACGTCGGAAGTTTAAAAAGAATAAAGTTGAGAGAAAAAGGATCAAAATTGTTTTAAAGAATATAAAGCTTTGTTCTTAAAGTAATTTTAAAGGTCTCTATCACTAATTCCGAGTGGGCCCAAATTTTAAGGTGCCAAAGAGTTTTGGTTGAAGAAAGATGCTACCAAAAATATTTTTTTAGAGGATACTCAAAATAAGGTCGGTTATCAACTAGTTTGTAAAAAGAAACGTGTTTTATAATGTTTTGAAAACTTCTCAAGTAAGTGACTTAAAGTGATTTCCCTTCTCACTGCGACACTCAAACTAAGATCGCAACTTGTGAGTTAATTATATTAATTTTTTAAGTTGTTGAGGAAAAAAAAAACTACCAAATTTATATGGTCAGTCTTCCTATAATTAAATCTCTAATTTTCAATTTGCACCATGAATCCTCTGAAGCAGTCCGGTAAATATGTCAAGTTATAGCATTACGTAGTATAAGATGGGAATGTAATGTTGTAGGGCTTAGTAACGAGCGGATCCTTAAAATGTTAATAAACACTAAACCTACGGGTAAACGATGGAGGGGTACACCGCAACGTAGATGGGAGGATTACGTTAAAACTGATTTGGTGGAATTGGGTTTGGAGGGGCATCACTGGAAGGATGTATGCAGAGAGCGTTTGGTAGTATCGGCATCGAACCTTCGGGTTCGTTAAGCCTTTATTATTATTATTATGGTTAAATCCCATAATAATAGACATGACAAAAAGCAGAAGGTTTCTAGAAGCAATTTCTATAATTAAAAACAAAGTAAACTATAAAACAGACACAAAAGATTTAAATACACATTATGCCGATATAATAAAAAATTAGGTAAAATAAGTGAGAATAATTTTTTTACTCATAAAAAATCATAATTTTAAGTTAAATTACACAATGGATTAAAATTGTATCAATAGGGAGGTAAAAAACGACATATTTGAAATTTTGGTATGGTCCAAAGAGGTAATGTATGGAGTATTGGTTTGTGCTACAGAGATAGATGAATGCATCAATAGTGAAAGGCATTAATTAAAATAATGTAGTTATAAAACAATTTTAAACTCTAAGTGTATGATTTTGAAATGAAAATTGAAAAAATGGAATATTAAATAAACACATATAACATATAAATAAAAATTGTTGTTAAGAATAACTTATAAATAATTTTAGGATGTATGGGATAATGTCCCAATATGTTGTACAAGTAAAATATAGAATAGTTTATATTATATTTGGAAGTTTCTTTCCCCTCACAAATTTTTTTATTTATTGATATTTACAACTGTAAAAAAATATAACAAGAAAATTTGATCTTAATGACATAATGATAATGATATGATACATCATGTAGAGAAACTAACCAGTAATAGAACTCTAAAAACATTTTACAATATAAGGTCACGTGGCCATCTTCTTTTCCTGCGCCTAGGAGGATTACCAGGAATGGAAGAGGAAGCAAGGTTAGAAACGAGTGGGTTTGGGTGGTTAGGGAGTTTATTATGGAAGGAATAATATCGGGTTCGGGCTCCCCTCAAAAATTAATATAATCTACCTTTCATTTAGAAAACTATTTAATAAGAGCCTAGGGCCGCCCGTAGCTCAAAAGGTTAAGACACAGTCTTACCAATTTGATGTCTATTGGTGGTGCCGGTTCGAATCCGGCCTGGGACGTTGACTTTTTTCATTCAGTGGCGGTCCCACAAAATGAAGAACTTTGACCCCCAACCATGGTTAGGCAGTATAGGACTTCAATGGGAGTCTTGCCCAAAAAAAAAGCCTACGTTTCGCCCCACTTTGCAGAGCTTCATCTTGGCTAAAAAAGATACACACACTTAAATTAAGTAAAAACAAATGAACTATGTAAATTAAAATATAAAAATGGTGTGAGGTGATACGTAAAATTAAATAACAACAACAAAATGTTTTTGACACTTAATTCAAACGGATAAAACAACAGATAAAAAGAAATATAATAATACAGTATACACTAAAAGATAGAATCAGGGAATAAGAGTAAAATCAACAATAAAGGATAATACCCTGTTCCTTTTTCCATAACAATAAAATATTTAAAAAGGAGTCACTTTATACCAGTGATTCCCAAAGTGGGTGCCACCGCCCCCTGGTGTGCGCTACAGCGATACAGGGGGCGGTGATGGCCGGCGGTGCATTTGGGGGGCGATGAATAACTATAAGTTGTCACGGTCAACAATATTACTGCTGACGAAAATACAACCAAGGATTACTAAACTTTCTTTGCTATACTTTATGAAAAAGGTAGAAATATTAATACACATGTATATACATTATTATCCTTCCCACTGTTCTTTATAGTTGTGAGACGTGGTCTCTAACACTAAGAGATGAACACCGTTTTCGAAAATAAAGTATTGCGAAAAATATTCGAACCGAAAAAGGATGAATTAATGAATTAAACGAATGAATTTAGAAGATTACACAACACTGAATTAAGGTACTTACACCCGGTAAATATAATTCAAGTTACAGCATTGCGGCGTATAAGATGGGCATCTAAGGTTGTAGGGATTAGTAACGAGCGGATCCCTAAAATGTTAATAAACACTGAATCAACGGGTAAACGTCCAAGGGGTAGACCGAAACGTAGATGGGAGGATTGCGTTAAAACTGATTTAGTAGAATTGGGCTTGGAGGCGTTTAACATTTCCAGCATCACTAGCAGGATGTATGCAGAG
>NW_027106378.1:203659-204839 GCF_000696795.3 Halyomorpha halys | reverse complement strand
ATATATTCATTTCCTATTAATTGCTATTAAAAATTTTAAAAAATTAATCTCCAGAGGGCGCTTAGTAATATTTTTTCTGGATAGGACCTTTTATCTTATCCAGAAAACTATTATTTAACCGCCACATCAATTAATCAATTCTAAATTTTAAAAAACGCAAGGAAATGTTTATTTAAAATGTACCTATGCTTTAATAAATAATTAAAATTAGGCAGTAGAAATAAATTAATACTATACAAAGCGGTAATAAGACCCATCTCAACTTATGCCTGTCCCATATGGAGCTTTTCTAAATCAAATAAATTCGATTATTTCAAAACAAATGCCTCAGAATTATTAATAACTATCTATTTACACTGGAACATCTAAAATGCACTCTGAATTAAATATGTACACCAATTTACAAATTAAATCCATCCAAGTTAAAAATTATTATTTTTTTCTATGGAAGATTGCTGATTGAACGTATGTATTAATGAATGGAATATGGTACGGGTTCGGTCCAATTAAACTCAATAGTAATATTTTGTACTATTTTTATTTCAGCCAACGTTTCGCTCCACGTTGCATGGCTTCGTCAGGGCTGTTTTGACGAAGTAAAAGTCAGAGTCCATATTCAAAGCACCATAGTCAAAACACCCGGACCATATTTCATTTATTATTTTTTTATGATTGGACAATTTTATTGCCACATATTTTCCATGACTTTTTATATCTATGTCGGCAGTCTTATAAATTGCACTGCACTAGCTAACCACAGCAAAACGTTTATTTTAAAAATGTTGTTCTTACAATACTGATTATTTTTTATTATAAAAACAGGAGAAAAATGTATACAGTCTCAAGAATATATCACCTAAAACTTATAATACTTGTTACTGCTATGTCACACGCTGAGTATTGACAGGGAAAATTACCTGGGAGATTATATTGTTCAAAACAGTAAATAATAATCTTTAGAAAATCTTTGTGTAATCTTAGTCTCAGTGTGGATAAACTATATAAGATCTATAAATTTTAAGTAACAATGAATCCACATAATTTTTGTAACAAACCGATTGCTATTAATCGGGTTACTGTTAAGAGCGAGGCTTGAAACGTTAATTCATTATATTTTTAATGAGGTGTATATAGTTGACCGTAGATTAGTGATTGGAGAAGATAGTCGGTGAGGGGGGGG
>NW_027106378.1:197390-202679 GCF_000696795.3 Halyomorpha halys | reverse complement strand
TAATTCGACATGTTATTAAATAATTAAATCATATTAAGATATACAGTTTTTTATATTATATATATAATTGACCGTAAAGATTTAAATATAAGAAGATGGTCAGGGTTGCGGTAAAAAAAAGAACAAATAGTTTAAAACTATTTTAATGTCCGACGTTTCGCCCCACTTTGCAGGGCTTCAGCAGGGCTAAAAAGATACAAAAAAAAAATAAAATTGAGAATATTACAATAATAAGATACAATAAGGTAATTTAAGCTAGGATAAATATTATGTAAAAATAAAGTGATAATAAATTACATATAAATAAAAGGAAGGAAGACATAAAATAGTATCAGTATAAAATAAACTTGACTAAACAATAAGAATAAAAAATATATGACAATGGCAAGAGTAAATATTTTTTTAAAATACGTAAAATATACAGTTAAAAAAGTACAGGAGATGTACATACAACAAAAACAATACGGAAATAAAAAAGGAGAAAGTAGAGATTAAATAAATGTCTTGAAAGAACAAATATAAATAAAAATATTAAATATTATTTTTATATTATCAAGTTTATTTTATACTCATACTATTTTATGTCTTCCTTCCTTTTATTTATATGTAATTTCTTATCACTTTATTTTTACATAATATTTATCCTAGCATAAATTACCTTATTGTTATAATATTCTCAGTTTTCTTTTCTTTTTTTTTTTTGTATCTTTTTAGCCCTGATGAAGCCCTGCAAAGTGTGGCGAAACGTCGGACATGAAAATAGTTTTAAAATATATATATTTTTTTTTTTACCGCAACCCTGACCATATTTTTTTTATATATGTTTTAGGCTTAAGTAATAACTATTTAATTATTTATTAGGAAAAAAAATTCGTTGTATTATTAAATTATATTATGATGTTACTGTAACCAATAGGAATTTAACTATTTATACGTATTTATTTCTATGCTTTCATTGTCATTCAAATGTGCCAAACTCTATGGATAAAATATGTTTAGCCAATATAATATCTATTTACTGAATTTTTTAAAATAATATTTACAGAAACCTAGTGAGAATCACGTATAAGAAGCTCGCCACTGATAAGGGTTAATAGCTAGTAGCAGCCGTGCTGACTCCTGGGTCGGTGGGTAGAGTTCGGGAAGGTTCGGCTATCTCCGGGCGCGGCCGATCTCTCTCGACAGAAGCGCAGAAGAGCCAGTTCGTGCGGGATGGCCTGATTGTATAGTAGTGCTCGTAGTGTACCATGGTCTGCACGATGTCCGAACGGAAGGCCCCCATCCGAGTCGGTTTCTACGACATTGAGAGGACCATCGGCAAGGGAAACTTCGCGGTCGTCAAGCTAGCTAGGCATAGGATCACTAAGACTGAAGTCAGTATTATATTATATATATTATATTTTATAATCCATAAATAACTATAAGTATACTTAAATCGATAATCCATCGAAATAAAATATTTTTAAAGTGTTAATCGAATAATATTGCTAAAAAAAAGGAGAGTGATTCGTCTTATAATTCCGTTCTAGATAACGGAATTATTTAATGAGAGGATTATGACTTTAGTTTTAAATCCTATGCTTATCATAATACTGTTTTGTTATGATTAAGTTATTGTCAAGTGGAGCAATTGAATTTTTACTGGAATGTTTTTGAATAAATATACTTTGTAATCTTAGTAATTGGAACTAATTGCTACAGAAGAGTGTTTCGAATTACTGAAAAGTTCAAATTACAGAAAGTATAAGGAAAAATAGTGAAATAAAATTCAAAAATGTATATGTACATAACTCTATTTATTTTAATTTTTTAAAAATATTTTATTATAAATTTGACAGTTTGAAGTTTTAATTTTTGTTGATTTAATTTGTTAAAACTATAAAATTGTTCATTTATAAGTGTCAAAACAGTATATATAAAATTTAAAAAAAATCTTTGTATGGATTTATTTAAAAAGTGATAAAGAAAAATGGGATAGACAACGAAGTTTGTATTATAAATCTTTCTACTATTAATTCAATTAGTGTTACAGGACCAAATGATTTATACAATAGATATTATGTACACTTCCATGGGAATTAGATTACCCGTTATTGAAACTATAAGTTTCCACTTTCGATTTCACGGCGATTAAAATAACTTGCTTATAGATCCGGAAGTTAAAAATGTCATTTAGAAATGTGCACTTTTGTTTGAAAACAAAAATGTTTTGCCTGCTGAGTTTTCTGAGGAAACGTAATTTCTTTTTACACCTATTTGGATCATTGCAATGTTTTGAGTACTGAATTTCGGATTTACTAAGTTACACTATACAATATTAGTAAGGATACATCTCTCTCAAAAAAAAAGATTAAAAATATTTGCGATCCTCCCACCTACGCTTTGGTCTACTACTCGGACGTTTACCCGTCCACTGTTCTAATCAATACTTATTACATTTTTAGAGTTATGTCCGTTATTATGGTCTATAACCTTACAAGCCCTTAAAAGTTATATCAAAACGTTTGGTAGGTATTTTATTATTTTTTTATCACAATAACATTAAAACCACTTAATACAGTAATACATAACGGTATTAACTATAAACGTTCAATGTGATAAGACTACAACAATACTTGAGCTTTCTACTACAAGACTGTACATATCACTGTTTTGCTAATAATAGTGGTGGTTCTAAGAATAAAAAAAGTTTTTATTTTGAATAGACGCATTCCAAAGATAATATTGTAGACTTGGATTATTTTCTTTACTGGGATCCACCTACTGACTGTTCCAAAACTAGGAGGGTTGTAACAAATGAAATCCAGTCTACTATACGATTGACGGAAAAGTCAAATAAAATTATGGTTAGTTATTTCTGTATGGATTAGTTTTTTATTTAGAAAAAAAAATCCAAGGAAAAAAAACTTTGGGATAATTGTATTAGAGTTAGAGAGAAAACACTGTTAAAAATGTACTGCCAAACTGCATTAGGTTGTCTCTTACACAACATACTTAACATTAATAAAGAACAATTTGTTTTAAAACCTATTAGTCACTTTATAAATATTTCTGAATTATATATGATTTTTTTTATTGTTTATTATTCTTTTTCTGTTATATATTTTCATATTTTTTTTCTTAGCTTTTTATCATGTTTTATATATGTGTATAAAATTTCTATTATTTTTAATTTTACAATTTTCCGAAAATGATTTTTTTTTCTTCTCTTTATTAAACGTTAAAAGTTATCAGTATAAAAAATATTATAGATTTTAAATATAGCGAAAATACATAGAGATAAAAATTCAACATAAATAATAATTAAAACAAATTTTATGTTGTAGAAAGATAGTCCGGGTGGCGGTCAATAAAGGTACTAATTCATTAGAAAAAAATATTTCTTTTTTTGAGGTCAGTTGTCATCCCTGTTAGACTCTGACAGCCCTGACGAAGCCCTGCAAAGTGAGGCAAAACGTTGGTTAACAATAGTTTTCTTTTACTATTTTAGTATCTTTATTGACTGCAACTCGGACTATCTACAATCTACTTCATACTGTCGACTATCTTCTTCCAATATAAAACAATAGAAAATAATAAATAATAAAAAATAGAATTATTCAGCAAAGAATTATCGAAATTCCACTGCAAATAAAATTATGAGAGATAGGTGACCGTGGATGATGAACGAGGAGAAGATGGTTGGGGGTGCGGTCAATGATAAACACAAATAAGTTGGATTAACCTATTTTTAATGTGCCAACGTTTCGGCTAGAGTTTCTAGCCTTCTTCAGGGCTAAAAACAGAACAAGATAACAACCACAGTAAGTATAGAAAAATAAAAAAAATAAAAAAGAAAGTATAAACAGAATAATTTTACTCATAAAATGAATAATTTTACAAAATAGAATTAATAAAATGAAGTGATAAGAGAAGTGGGAAATAAAATGTATACATAAGTAATTGAAAAAGTGGGTAAAATAACATAATTAAGGAAATGAAATAAAAATGAAGTTATATAATGCAAAGAAGTATGAACATATTAGTTATTATTAATTTAAAAATTGAAATATGAAAATTGAGAGGAAAGAAAATATATGTAACAATAATAGACGAAAAATAAAATGTTAAATATAAAAAATATGTTCATTACAGACCATTTTCAAAGAGCATCAAAAATAGGCTTAAAAACTATATACATATTTCTTAAAAAAAAGAATATGCCTAAGATTTATTATATTTATCCAAATATTAAAAGTTATGAGCTATGGTCATAATAATTTTTTATAAGAATATTATATTTTTGACTACAATAGATTTTTAGTGTCAGTATTTTATGATTTATTGTTGATGAATTATGGTTTAAACCAATTGTGGTATTTTGATATATTTTTTATTACCTAATTGTGTGTGTATCCGCCTGAAGCTGTATAATATTTTGATCGAACAGGAAATATCAAAGAGGTTTGTAAATCCTGTGTGATGTGAATGACCGAAACATTTAATAAAGTTGGAATCTGTAATCATTATTCTGAGAAGTTGAAGGTTCGGAAGGGTTTAAAACTAGCCGATCCTTTTTCACCTTTCATATTCAATCCAGCACTAGAATACGCTATTAAACGTGTGATACATAATAGGGTTTAATTTTATTTCATGAAATACCGTCGCTCGGATGTGCTGATGGTTTGGAATTATTGGATGAGGACAAGGAAACTAAAGAACTATAAACTCTATTAAGGAACTAGGTCATGAAATAAATGCGGATTAAAAAATATATGGTTAGCAATAGATATGGGAACTATTTCGGTGATATTGATATAGGAGGAAATACATTTGGACTGGTATTATACAGTAAATACATAGGTTTAAGTATTTAACGGTTACTAGAAAAACGAATAAGGAATAAGGTTGTGGGGCTTGGTAACGAACAGATCTCTAAACTGTTAATAAATACTGAACCGACTAGTAAACGTCCCAAGAGTAGACCATAACGTAGATGGGAGGATAGATTTAGTAGATTTAGGTTTGGAGGGGCGACATTGGATACTTATACGTAGAGAACGATTGATATCGGTATAGAACTTTCGGGTTCGCCTTTATTATATTTATTAATTTATAATCTTTAAATTTCTTTCTTGAGACTGGCAATTTTTTTACTAAATAATTCAACACACTATCCAAATTTTAGTCTCAAAACATTTATTTCATTTTCACGTCCAACGTTTCGGCCAATTCGGCCATCTTCAGGGACATCTATTACAAAAGTTTCCATTATTTGTATGATCCTACAATCAATTCAATTATTTAAAA
>NW_027106378.1:193015-197100 GCF_000696795.3 Halyomorpha halys | reverse complement strand
AATTGAATTGATTGTAGGATCATACAAATAATGGAAACTTTTGTAATAGATGTCCCTGAAGATGGCCGAATTGGCCGAAACGTTGGACGTGTAAATGAAATAAATGTTTTGAGACTAAAATTTGGATAGTGTGTTGAATTATTTAGTAAAAAAATATATTTATTAATTTTGTATTATTTATAAAATTTTAATTATCATGAAAGTTGTTTTTAATCCTTATATACTTGATTATTTGTTCAAAAAACATTATTCTAATATGATTAGCTTTAATAATATATCAAAACTAAAAATCATTTTATTTTTATCCAAAAATAAGAAATAAAGGTTCTATTAATATTCTAAAAAAATAATGATAGTTTTCTTGCTGTCAGTACTTTAAAAAATATTGATTGGAGAAGATGGTAGGGGGGGGGGGTGTGGTCTGCAAAGAAACAATATAAATAAACAAAAATATATATATTTATGCCGACGTTTCGACCTGATTTTCAGGTCTTCATCAGTGCTATAAAAACAAAAAGACAACAACCATCATTCAGAGAGAAAAAAAAATATATATATGTATATTTCAACCCCCGACCACCTTCTCCATAAGCCCATCGCATTCCTAACTCTAGAGGGTAAATTATCCTATTCCTTGGATATTTAAGTTTATATCTTAAACTTAAGATATAAAAAAAGTTATGTGTGACATGGGCAATTAGACTGCAAATGAGATTAAAAACAATGACATCAATATTTAAGGTTGTCTCCTTGAAAATGGCCTGAGGGCCGAAACGTTGGAGAGTTTTTAAGAACAATAAGTTAAGAGTAAAATGGATCGAAATTGTGTATATTAATAATAAAATAAACCATCAAACAATCATATAATAAATAATTAATCTAATTAGTTTTTATTAATATAATCAATAATTGCAGTGAAATGACGTTATTTTTCCTCTTGGGAACGCGATATCCGTGTACACGGAAAACAGTTATGAGAAGGTGGTTATTATTTGATCAAAGTATTATTAAATCAAAGGTAAAAGAAGATTTAAAGAGTTGACGTGTTTTGAATAGACATAATGTTATTAGTACAAGCAGTGCTGAAAGTGCGAGGTACAGGTCAGGACATAAGTGACTAATACAGTCAAGGCACAAAGTCCACTGTTAGGGCTGAAAATTAAATCAAAATGGTCGACTCTCCGGACAAACATTACAGCACTCGATAATACGTGCCTACGGATATCCGGAAATAGGTAAACTGAACTAGGATATTTGAACATGGATTTGCAACAAAAATCTTAACTCTCCCTTAAGCTTAACGCAATAATTTTATTTTTTAATTACGTGTACTTCTGATATAATCCATAATTATAAAATAATGATTAATGTTCTTATTTAATAAGGTAATGTACTTATAAATAATTTAAAAAAACAAACAAAAAAAAAAACGAAAGACTATGTACTTATAAAGTTTACAGCAGAATTGATATTTTAAGTCTTGAAAAAAAGAAAACTCTAGAACTCTTAGTAGATATACTTGAACTTAAAGATTTTTTTTATTTTCACTACCACTTAGTATGATAGTTTTCGATCAAAAATGTTTAGGAAAAATAATTTTCCCTCCTAAGAGTTCTAAAAATTATCCTTGATAAGAAAATTTCTAATATTGAGGGGAAAAGAGTTATGGGGTGTCAAATTTGAACAAAACACGTGGTTGCTCGCGTATCTTTGAACGGTATTTTTTTATTTTTTAAACAACAGAACTATTTCTCTCAAAAATCAAATCATTAGAGGATGGAGGGGGGTTCATCTTCACATAGATATTAGGGGAACCCATGATGCTGGGTAGGTCTCAGTAGGGCTACCATAACCCACAGGGTTGACTCACCACTACAGTAACAGAATAAATAATTATCTACTACTGTTGGATTCGAACCCAAGTTTACTGACTGTGCTATCCCCCCCATTATAATACCAGCACTTAATACAATACCTCCAATCTCAGTAGTAAAAGAAAAACGATTTTTTAAAAACAAATCAGTATAAAAATACATTAGAAACAAATACCTAATCTAAAATAAGTACATTTGGCCCAAAAATGACTTTAAGCAGTAATTTCATTATAATCTAAAATTGATAAAATAAAAAAAAATAATAAAATATATTTTACAATTTCAACATGTTGAAATTGTAAAAATCTTTCCTCATAAAAATAATAGGTAAATATTTTAACCCAAAGTTCATCAATAAAGTTTTGAAGCATACTGACACTAAAGATTTTGCGCTATATTTTATACAATAAAAAGAAAAGATTTATTTTCATGAATACAGAATGATTTTTTATTGATGTTATATTATTTTAAAAGCTCCTGATTTTTAAGAGACGAACTGAATCATATCATAATAATGATTTTTTTTTTTTATTTGAGTTGTATTATCAAAAATAAATAATATAAAAATAAAGTTCTCAATTAATGAACTAATCATATCAGAATAATAATCTTGAGGACTAACTTACATATGTTAAAAATAAAATATTTGGACAGATGAAAGTTTTTTATGAGATGGCAGCTTGTACCTGCTTAAGTTTCAATCCTTGCCTTCGACAGTGATATTCAGTTGAACAATGAAAGGACAATCCCTCAGTTAGGTCTGCCTAAATGGGTCAAATGTTCAGATGAACAGCTATATAGTTTATAACGATAGCCGTTGAAGATAATGTATAATAATAGCTCATAAATACAATAGCGGACATTAACTTGGAGGGGAGCACTGTGGCGCTTACTCACCGTCTGGATTGTCACCAGTGGGTCCTCTCTACTAGTAATAGACGTAAAAATAATTCAAAGATAATTGGTAGGAGATGTTGGAAACCCCGTTAAATGGATTTGACAACAGATAGGCATAAAACCAAATTTGTTCCTTTGTTTATCCGTTATAACTAAATCCATTTACTTGAAGAATGATGCCAAAATTGGAGGATTAAAATTAATTCCAATAAATCCCACCAAATCACATTTACCCTACGTCATAAACCCATGACCTCTTGCCCTACAGAATCCTTTAATAATACCACACTTATTATGACTAACATGAAATTCTCATACAAGACTGAAAAGACAGGAAACTGCTCTTCGATTTCGACTATTACAAGATTTACTAGAAAAACGGTCTAAATTGCCCATCTATTACAAAAGACATGGCTATTATAAGGCCTATCTCTGGGCCCTGTTTCATAATAAAGTAGAAACTAATACTATTAGTCTTGTAGATTTATCTTAATTCAATTACACAGACTTGTACAATAGTAACTTTTACTTTAGTATTTTTTAACTCCTGTAATATTACTAATAGTCATCCCTATTATGAAAAAAAATAAGTATTAGTATTATTAGCTTTCATTATGAAACAGGGACTTGAGTTGAGAGATGGAGTTGAGCTTTGGGACTTCACTAAACCATCAAATTCCGCCCGAATCCAATCCTTGCAGTCCAAAATCCTTCGTGAAATCCTTTATGCTCTTTATTTTGTCACAAATCAAGTCATCCATCTAGACCTCAATGTCCCATTTGTTGTCTATTTGGCCAGAACCAGATACCATTCCTTCCATGATAAACTTCCCAACCACCCAAAACCACTTGTTTCTAACCTGGCTTCTCCTTCATTACCTAATAATCCTCCTAGACGTCTGAAAAGAAGATGGCCTCGAGATATTGGATGTTATTGCAGTTCTATCAATGGGTAGATTCTCAACATGTTTGTATCATGTCACTATGTCACCTAGAGCAAATTTACTTGTTGTATATATTTTTATACAGTTGTAAATAACAATAAATAAATTATTAAAAAAGGAAAAAATCCATTTAACGGGGTTTCCAACACCTTTTATTATCCGTATTGGGGGGTTGTTAAACATACCCAAAATCCAATAATTTAAAAATTCTCACACAAAATATCTTTTATGACACGTATATATTTCAAAAAGGTTTCCCTCGTTGATTTTATCCTCAATCCATATTTAAATAAAATAAATTATATAAACTTGTCTCAATTACTCTTTATTTTCTGAAAATTAACACTTTTTATTTATTGATAGATATTAC
>NW_027106378.1:178157-192865 GCF_000696795.3 Halyomorpha halys | reverse complement strand
ATCCCTGAGCCCAATCTATCCCCCATGTGTGAGGGGTGGAGCAGAGCTCAAATGATCCCAGCACATCCCTCTCGCCGCATCACTAGTAATGAGCCAGTGGAGGCTGGGCAAGTGCGCTAAAACTCTTTATTAGTATTTTAAATGCTCAACGTTTCGTCCAACCTGGCCATCCTCAAGAACCATTATCTATTAAATAAAAAATCTTTATTATACAGTCATCATCAACAATTTTAAACAACATTATTATCAGTGAATTAGCATACCTTAACTATAAATTCTAACTATATAAACTTTATGCAGTATATTCTGATCATTATCCTATGAAACAATAAAACTAAAGGGAATCGTAAATTTATTAATAAGCTAGCCTTATCCCAGTTTTAATTACCCATGTTGTCACTTTTTTATTTAATATGTATCGAATTAAATTATAGTTCAACTTTTTCAACGTACAACTATAATAATAATGATTTTTAGTTATTGGTTATAAAAAATACATTAAAAGGAAACCTTGGACGAGAAGAATTCGAGTCATCGCCCGTGAAATCAGAGCCGGAAAGAGCGAAGCCTTGGAAAATAA
The DNA here is from genome assembly GCF_000696795.3 of Halyomorpha halys. Lineage (NCBI taxonomy): Eukaryota > Metazoa > Arthropoda > Insecta > Hemiptera > Pentatomidae > Halyomorpha > Halyomorpha halys. Next base: position 192,285 of record NW_027106378.1, on the reverse strand, counting down.
ATCGATTAGTCGAGTTCGTAAGTCGGTCTTGCCTTTATACTATAGGAGGCCGATGCAATAACGCATGTCTATGACGTAAAATTTTCGTTAATATTTATATTTTTTTGAAATACTGGAAGATTATTGATTGACCGTGTGTATAGATGAATGGAATATGGTCTGGGTGCGGACAAAAAAACTCAAACAGTAGATAATTATACTATTTAATTGAGCCAACGTTTCGCCCCACGTTGCAGGGCTTCGTCAGCGCTAAAATAATACAAACACTATAGTTACAAAAGGAAAAAAGAAAAAACATAAGTGTAAAATAACAGGGTTATAAAATGAAAAGTAAGATATAATAAGAAAAATAAAGGTTGTAAACAGTAAATGAAAAGGGGAATAGTAACAGATATATAAGAGAAAAAATATTAAAGAAAGTACAAATAAAGAGATGAAAAAAAAAAAATAGAAATCAAATGATTAGACAGAATGCATACCTGTTTTGACGGCAGTAAAAAACCAAAGTGACGGTTGGTATTGGGAAGAGTGGGGACGGCAGTATTGCCACAATAACGAAAATAAATTTGTAAAGTAAACATAGTAAAAAATTATTTAAATTAGGTGAACAATAAATGGTAATATACATAATAGGGGGAGAAGAAATATTAATAAAAAAAAAAAAACAGAAAAAAAATAATGGGATACAATGAGTGTAAGTGATTAAAAAACAAAAATTATACCAAATGAGCAGGGATACAGAAAAGTGTAAAATATAATATAAAATTAATAATAAAGTAATTAATATAAGTACACTAATGAAGATAAAACATGAATATAAATTAAAAGATAGATACATGAATATAAATGAAACAGGAAGGATAGTGAATATAAAAATAATTTAGAAAAACAAGAATAAAAGATATGACAAGAAGATGGGCTTCTGAAATGCAGAAAAGAGTGAAAAAAAAAGTATTATGAGGATTTTATTGTGTTCAAAATGTGTCGATATGTAAGGGAGATGCAGTCTTTATCAACTTTATGATTGACGGAATTCTCAGTCAAATTAATGTAAATGGACTCTGAGATGAGACGTTTGGTGTGGTTGGGGACAGTGGCAAGAATAGAAGGATTGTCGAAATTAAAAGTATGATTCAGATTTAAGGCGTGTTCTGATAATTTAGATGCAAGTGGATTACAGGAGTTGATAGAAGTTTTGTGCTGGGAAATGCGGTTCTTAAGTTGGTTTTTAGTTTCGCCGATACAGAAGGAATTGCAGCATGGGGTTGAACAGGGTATCCGGTAAACCACATTGGAACGGTATTTTTTTGGTGTGCTAAAACAGAAAATTAACTCCATTTCAACTTTCACGTACCGATCTTTCGTAAATTCACACTAGAACTATCGATTTATTATTTTTATAAGGTGTCAAATATACCAAATGGCACAGTATATTTAGAAATATTTAAATATATTTTAGGTTCTATTTATTGTCTTCAATAGTAAATGTATGATGTATTGGCCTCGTAAGAATGAGAGAAAAAAAAAGTCTTTGCAACGGTATCAAAACATTTGTATTTAATCAAAATGTACTTGAGCAATAAAGGTGCCTTGTGGAAGTAGCATAATGCGCAAACAAATTAATTCATTAAAAATTTAAATTGTTTCATGTTGTAGACACGTGTTATTAAATGAGCATATGTAATATTTTAATTAATTCAAATAAAAATATTTACACAATATTAAATTTAAAATAAAATTGCTCCCCCCAAAAAAAACAACTGAAAATCATCAACAAAAACATGAATTTTTCCAAACATTTTTTACATAATTATTTACACATTTCAACATGAAACTTTTATTTATAGTCTGAACACTTTCTTGAGACTGCTTAATATTGTTTAAATAGATAAAATTTTATCTTACAGTTTCAAAAAATTTTTTATTCCTTTATAAGTCTGACGTTTCGGCCAATTCGGCCATTCTCAAGGACAATCTTAACAAAATTTTAGAACTAAATCATTTAAAAAACAACAGTCCACCTTCTTGGTTAAAATTTATCACATCAAAAGGTTGTTGTGATTAATAATTTTTATTTTTAATTAATTGTAAACAATTGACCAATTAGGGTATTTTGTGGACTGACATAAATGACCCATTGGACTTAAGGAAAGGAATAAAAAATGTTTTGAGACTAAAATAGATAACATTTTATTTAATTAAACAATACGAAACATTTAATTGTTGATATCATTCTGACTTTGAAAATAAATTGTAAACTTAATAGATTTTAAGGAAATTAAAAGAAACTCAAATATGAAACAATTTTAAATACGTTCTTGTATATCTCAGATCCTAATTTACCTAGAAGTTGTTAGACTTGTTAGATAATCATGATAATAATACTATTATATTCATATCATACCAAACTTTGTAGTAAAGAAAAAAAAATTAGCAATTTTTTTTTGCATTTGGCTTGATTGTATCTTCTAAGGGTTCCTGAATTATGTTCGAATATTAATTTTATAAAATAAAGTGTCTTAGCTGTATCCGGGCGAATTTTTTAGTAAAGAAAATATTATTTTTGATTCGCCTAAAAATTTAAATAAACGGTTTTTTTAAAGCGCTCTGAACAGACCTGATGCTCGTTTTGGTTACATACATTTTGTCAAAATATTTTATTTCTTAGATATACAATGTTTTTAATACAGATAATTCAATAGACTCATAGAATTTTTTTATTTTTTCAATGATATTTTCAACATAATGATTTTTTGATATGCTAAATTACAATCTGCCATCATTAAAATCGATTAATTTTTAACAACTGCATTTTTTCTATTATCTGCTTTAGGAAACAACTGTATTGTTCAATGAATCATGTCAATATCGTCTTACAAACTCTATATATAAAATAAAGTAGTATTATGGTGTTTTTATAAGTTTCCTAGGCGCTTTTAGTGAAACAGGTCTTTTTTTTAAAAATTAAAATCACCTAAAATGTTCACCAATTTTATTCAAAATCCATGCTCTCGCATTTTCATAGAAATTTCTGTATAATGGATACCCAAGGGGGAGTGATTTTTATCTGGTATCCAGAGCTGTTCGTTATAATTTATATAACCAAAAAAGAAAAAAAAAATGCATCATTCTAGGGATATTTGCCTCAATCATCCTTTTGTGTAGAATCAATCAATCTTTGTAGGATTGCCTCAGTCATTCTTTACTATATGATATTGTTTTGGGAATAACTATTTAATTATTTTTATAGCTTTACAAATAACTATATAATTTATTTAAAAACAAATTTGATCCTTTTTTTTCTCAACTTTATTCTTTTCAAAACCACGTTGGAAGGTTTTGAAAAGAATAAAGTTGTCCCATAGTAAATGAAAGAAAGAAGAGAAATGGTTTGTAAAAGTTTTAAATTTAAGAAAGACTTATATAGAAGAAGTTATAGATGGGACAAAGGCAATTAGCCGGCATTTTTAAGAATTTTAAAAAAGAAAATGACAACAAAGTAAAGGTATCCTTGAAAATGACCTGAGGGTCGATACGTTGAAAGGTTTTGAAAAGAATAAAGTTGAGAAAAAAAGGATCATATTTGTTTTTAAATAAAATAAACCACTCTCAAACAAGAATATATTAATAAAAATTGATCTAACTATTTAATTATTTATGTATTAAGAATAACTATTTATTTAATTATTTATTAGGAATAAAAATTTAATTCGATATGTTATTAAATTATTAAATCATATTAATATATACACTTGTTTATATTGTTTTAGGTTTTAGAAATAACTATTTAATTATTTATTAAGAAAAAAAATTAATTCGTTGTATTATTATATAAGGGGTATTCATGATCTTTAGTTAACATGCTAAATAGAAAAACTCATGTTAAATAGAGAAATATTTCCTTCTTTTAGCATGTTAAAACGGTATAACATGTAACATGGTTGAGAGTCTGTTACTAGGTCTGTTAAATGGAGAATGACTTTAAGCAACAGACCAGCTGAGCTCGTCACCATTTTATTTATTGTCGTGTTAAGTTACTTGCTCGTAGTTTGTGTTTTGATTGTGTTAGTATTTTTTGGATGTTTTTATAACTAATAAAGCAATGGATGACAGTAATAATAATGTAATGACAGTTATCAATTAGCTCATTTTGATTCTCTTTTTCACAAGTTAGAAAATCAACAAGACACTTAGTAGCCAAAGTTTTACACAACTACTTTTTATTCAATTTAGGCATGTTGTAATAAATTACAACAATGAAAACTTAGAAGTAAAAAATAACATGAAGTTTTGGAAGGAAAGGTTATAAAACCAGTTGCTCAAAAAATCCGCTAGGAGCTCTTATGCATTCACAATTTAACATTGATTTAATAGGGCTGCTCACAATCCTATACTAATAACATTTAACATAGTATAACATTTTACATTTAACACAGCATCATGAATACCCCTATTATATTAAGATGTTACAGAAAGCAATAGGAATTTACCTATGAATACGTATTTATTTATATGATTTCACTGTCATTCAATACTAACACCAAATGGGCCAAACTTCATGGCTAAAAGATAGCCAATAAACTATCTATCTATAATCCTTATGTAGTACACATGCAATAGTTATAGAATATAAATTTGAAAATTACAGGACAATATGTCTGTCTTAACATCTTAAACACGTTCATTCCAATTTACAGTATTTAAACTACCTGAATTATGAACAAAAAGGCAGGGCTCTGGGTCATGGCGGCGCTCATCTCTCATCAGTGTCACTGGTATTAAAAGCCAGTTGAGGATGAGTTAGAGCGCTAGTTGCAGACTCTCAGAACTTGAGTGGAGAACCTGGTCATTATTATTTATTTATTGGCATTTACAACTGTATTTAAAATACAACAAGCAAATTTAAAGTAAGATCATAATGATATGATACAGCATGTAGAGAAACTACCCAGCAGTAGAACTGTAAAAACATTTTACAATATTAGTTCACGAGACCATCTTCTTTTCAGGCGCCTCGGAGGATTTCTAGGAATGGAAGGGGAAGCAAGGTTAGAAACTTGTGGGTTCGGGTGGTTAGGGAGTTTATAATGGAAGGAATGATGTCGGGTTCGGGCTAGATCGGTTATATAAGGAACATTTAGGTCTTTATGGATGGTTTTATTTGTGACAAAATAAGGAGCATTGAGGATTTTACGACGAATTTTGGATTGTAAGGATTGGATACGACAGGAATTCGAAAGTTTAGTGGAGCCCCAAAGCTCAACTCCGTGTGTCCAGATGGGCCTTATATTTACATGTAGATCAGTCTATTGTAATGAGTTGGAAGTTTAGAACGTTTGTCTAGTAAGTGCTTTATAGTCGGAATCTGCGTGCCGTTTCCTGTCTTTTCAGTCTTGTGTGAGGATTCCAGGTTAGTCGTTTGTCAAGATGTAGTCCAAGATAACGAATCTGTTCTACAGGGATAAGAGCCACATTATTAAAGTATACTGTAGGGCAGTTGGCAGGTTTACGACGAAGAGTAAAAGTGATTTGATGGATTTATTTTTATCCTCCAATTTCGACACAATTCTTCGAGGGTTGTGATATGGGACTGGAGAGTTTGGGATGCAATCAAAGGGTTATTATTAACTGTGAGAACACATGTGTCATCAGCTTACGTGGTAAGGATAGTGTTAGGAGTTGTTGGGATGTCACCTGTATAGACGGTGTAGAGGATGGGACCGAGGATACTACCTTGAGGAACACCAGCGGATTGAAAATATAGGGATGAATAGGGACCATTGTGGTTTACTTTGGTCGTTATTAATTGATAATGTAGTAAGTGGCATTGACTATTGTTCGAAGGACTCGAAGGAATACTGAAAGGATTGAACTCGTTTGTAGCTGTCCGGAAATTATAGAGAGAAGTGTCCGTTTATTGTAGAGAATTTAAGTTATTGATGAGATGTATCTTTGGCAAGTTATTACTCAAATATGGCCACGATTAGGATTGGTGTGTACCCCATCTCTATTTATAATTCATTATCTTGTAGTGATAAGCGGATCTCAACGCGGCCTCGATATCTCCTTCTAGAAACGTCCTTATCATACGCATCTCTTTCTTATGACATTTAAATAAACCAACTTTTTTTTTTATATATGTATTGAAATTTATAACTGTACGTAATAATACATTCAGTAAATTGATGTTGTTTTTTTAAAATTTATTTATTGATATTTACAACTTTACATAAAATATATCTAGTAAATTTGAGGAAATCATAATGGTATGATACAAGCATGTAGAGAAACTCTAAAAACAGTTTTACAAAGTAAGGTCTCGAGGCCATCTTCTTTTCAGACACCTCGGAGGATTGTCCTGAATAAAAGAGGAAGCAAGATTAGAAACTAATGGCTTTGAGTGATGTAGGGAGTTTGTAATGGAAGGATTTATATCTGGTTCGGGCTAGATCGGTTACAAATGTAACATTTAGGTCTTTATGGAAGATTTTATTTGTGACAAAGTAGGGAGCATTTAGGATTTTACGAAGGATTTTAGATTGTAAGGATTGGATACGAGAGGAATTCGAAGGTTTAGCGGGTTTAACGCCGTATGTCCAGATAGGCCTTATAATTGTCATGTAAATCAGTCTTTTGTAATGAACTGGAAGTTTGGACCGTTTGTCTAGTAAGTGCTGTAATAGTCGAAATCGACGTACAGTTTCCTGTCTTTTCAGTCGTATGTGAGGATTCCAAGTTAGTCGTTTGTCCAGATGTAGTCCAAGGTAGCGGATCTGTTCGACAGGGGTAAGGGCAACATCATTGAAGTATACTGTAGGGCAGTCTGTAGGTTTACGACGGAGGGTAAAGGTAATTTGATGGGATTCGTTGGAATTAATTTTAATCCTCCAATTACGATTCACCATTCTTCGAGGGCTGTATTGGATGGATTGAAGAGTTTTGGATGCAATTAAAGGGATATTATTAGCAGAGAGCACACAGGTGTCATCGGCAGACGTGGTGATGATAGTGTTAGGATTGGTTGGGATGTCTAAATTTAAAAAAAGAAAAATGTTTGTGGATGATTTTATTTGTGACAAAGTAGGGAGCATTTAGGATTTTACGGAAGGATTTTGGATTGTAAGGATAAATTTGATGTAAGTTTATAATTCAGTGATACAGGCGTGTAGTCACCAAGGCCTACTGGAGTGTTTAGCATGAGGCTGAAGAAGTTTAAATTCAATAGAGAGGGCTCGGCAAATCTTCAGGTGAGGATGTGAGCCCAAACAAATGGAAAACCATTCTCCAGGAGGACACCACAGAAGATTGGAACCTGCGTTGGATGACTGTTTCCTGTCACTATTGGAAGATTTAAAGTGACTAAAGTCCCCGATTTCTCAGTTTGAAAAAAAATTATGAACAAATTGAACTTTTTTATGTATGTAATTATTATTACCAAAAACATTGTATATTTAAGAGCATTGAACTAAAATTAAATACAACAGTAATTACAATTTAACCAACACACGCAATGATGAACCGCCAAATATTTTTGTATTTATTCATAATTTTTTCAATAATTTTAATTTCACATTGGCAGAGCCTTGAGGTTTGTGGTTAAAAGATAAAAAATATCGATATAGCTTGTATAAAATAATAAAAATTTCTGTTTCATTCCTTATATTATATATATAGCTACATTGTTTAAGTAAGGCGCCCCCTAACTTCCGAATAGAAATTCATGATGCCATCTAGTGGCATAGATATGCGGTAAGAAGCCTGGGCAGCCATCTTAGTCCCCATAACAAAGGAGTTAGTACCAATCGAGAAGCCATCCTGACCTGGACATGAGAAGAAGAGTACAGAACTCTTCAAGAAGGTATCTTCTCATAATGATGAAGGAATAAATCCTTAGACTCAGGCGAGAGAGGCGGCGGCGGCAGGAGGATGAGAAGAGAGAACCCTCCTTCCATAATCACATTCACATCAGAACTAATCTTCAAGCTCCATATAATCAAATAAGTAAACTGTAATACCTTCATCAATTAATGTAATAAAACCAAATTGACAACTAACCAACTAACATACATTATAATCACTTTGCTCAAACTCTACAGCTAATTGTGTCAGAAAACTTTAAAGAGAATAGAGGTTATTTCATTTTAAAACCATATAATATCAAGTTATTTAAATACATTCCACTCCATCATTACCACTAAATTGTAAGTAATTCCTTTATTCAAACCAGCTTACCAGAATACAATAATTAATTTGGGTAATATCCCCCAATTTTTACTCCAGGGAATACCTAAATTAAACATATATTATATATTGTATCCTTATACTAGTATTATATATTGATTTAATTTATGTTACCAAACTATACTAATAAAGTATACGTAAATGTTTAATTTTAACTAAATACAATAATCTATAAAAAACATCGAATAGTGTTCATTAAATCTGTATATAGCATATCTTTAAATATAGCAATAGCGAAAGATTGCTGGGTCATATAATATAAATATAATATGATAATACAAATTTATAGCCCATATAATTTAAAAAAAAGCTATTTTTGAACAGTATTGGGTTATACATTTTAGTTAATGTGACTATATAACAAAATTTCAGAAAAGGAACAGATTTACTTAAAAAATGAGGAAGATGGAGAAGCACGAAACGTCGAAACAAATATAAAATATTGATAATATTCTATGAAGTTTATTTTAGAGCATACATCATCCATGTAAGGCCCACCAGGGTCTTATACCGTTCTGATATTAAATAAAGAAATAAATAAATAAAAAAGTTTATTTTACATCTCAACATCTTAATAAAAAGAACAAACAACTTCCTAGGAAGAAAAATCCAGAATGAGAACATTTGATATCAAGTTACTTTACCCCTTGAACAACTTCTAATGCTACTTTTCACGCTTTTTATATTTATTTATTGCTATTTACTACTGCACATTATAATAAATTTAGTAAACATGATCTCAGTTATAATGGAGTGACACAGGGTAGCACTCTAATGGCGTTTTACATTAGCAGGGCTCGTGGCCATCTTCTTTTCAGGAATGGAACCTGAAGAAAGATTAGAAACTAGTTGGTTATGGTGGTTAGGGAGTTTATAATGGAAGGAATGGTATCTGGTTCGGGTCTTGATCGGCTAAATATGGAATATTTAGGAAGGATTTTGGATTGACAAGAGTGGGAAGAAAAAAAGGCAGTTATCTCACCTCAGTTTTCGATTAATTAAATGAAAATTATGTATAATTACTAGTCAAAATTGATGAGTCTGCCAAGTATACGTTGGGGGAATAAAAAATGGCGGCTGTTTCAAAACCTAAGAAAACATTAATTTTTCAATTTATCTTTGTAAGAGTAGCATTTTTTATGATATTTGACAAAATGAACTCACAAAATGTTAATTTATAGTTGTTAGTATGAAGTGTTGGATTTTTGAAAAATATATCTCTAGATTCATAAGACGCACATATATGTCTGCCAACATTCAAAATAAAGGAAATTTAACATGCTATAAAGTAGTTTATGACACTTATCATCGTAGGGTCGTAGTTTTTATGATATTCACATATGAATATAAATGTGGCAAATGAAAATTTGTCCGAAGATCTTTATGAAACATACATGTTTATGAAATGTTGCTTTTTAAAAAGCTATATCTCGAGAACTATTGTACCTAAATAACTCTATTAGGGCCCATATTTTACCAAATTTACTCTTCTTTAAATCACGTTATCTTAGGTTTTCTTGTGTCGTGCCTACTTTTTGAGATATAGAGCTCCGAATAAAAAATTAGTTTTATTTTATAGCTTTGAAACAGCCGCCATTTTTTATTTACCTTACCTATACTTGGCAGACTCATCACTTTTGACTAGTAATTATACATAGTTTTTATTAAAGCAAAAAATTAGGGTGAGATAACTGCCTTTTTCTCCTGATGGGCTATACTATAAGGATTTGATTAAAAAAGAATTTTTTTTTTACCGCTCCTCCGATTATCTTTATAATTTGAAATAATACAGTCAATTATTTATATATATGTACATATAAATTGTTCTTAATTTTTCCTTTTTTGTACTTTTGTCGAAAATCACAAAAGTTTTGTTTGAAAAAGCTACACAAATCTAGATTGATTATTTAAAATGTGTATTACCGTTAGATTAAAATTTTCACGATTACACCATTCTGTATATATCCTGTATAAAGTAAATGAGAGCAAAAATTGTCTGCATTGAGAGCTGTCCAAGTTTCGCATAGCGCTGAGTTTGTGTTATTGATTGACGAACCCGCAGACGTCATCTGGTTTCAATCAGACCGAAGAGACGTCGGCGGATATCCCCTGAATTTGCTTATCTACAGTCGTTGTGCCTATCTGCGCAGGCGGCTGTATACAGTCTAGGCGGTTCGTCCAAACTATTCGGCTATTTAAATAAATGAAGAGAAGATGGCTCGGGGTCAATGGAGAGCACAAGCAAAAATTCATTAGTGCCAACGTTTCGGCCTCATAAGTGCTAGGAACAAAAAAAAAACATAATGAATATAAGGAATTACGGAATGATTAGAGAATAACTAACATTATAGATACATAAATAGTGTTGAAACACTAATATAGTCTAAAATTTACTAAGAGGAAACATCAAATAAAAAATACACATGAAAACCTAGTTACTAAATGTATGTACAAAATGAAAATGGTTAAAAAAAAATGAATGGAATATGGTCCGGGTGCGGTAAAAAAAACTCAAATAGTAAATAATTATACTATTTTATTGAGCCAACGTTTCACCCCACGTTGCAGGGCTTCGTCAGGGCTAAAAAACATACAAACACTATAGTTACAAAAAGGAAAAAAGAAAAAACGTAAGTGGAAAATTACAGGGGTATAAAATGAAAAGTAAGATATAATAAGAAAAATGAAAAGGGTAATAGTAACAGATAGATAAGAGAAGAAATATTAAAGAAAGTAAAATTAAAGAGATGAAAAAAGAAAAAACAAATACAAATCAAATGATGAGACAGAATGCATACATGTTTTGACGGCAGTCAAAGACAGAGTGAGGATTTGTATTGGGGGGAGTGGGGATGGTTATACCACAATAACGAAAATAATTTGTAAAGTAAACATAGTAAAAAAGTATTTAAATTAGGTGATCAATAAATGGTAATATACATAATGGGGAGAAAGAAATATTAATAAAAAAAAATTAGAAAAACAAAGGAAAAGTATAGTATAAAATAATGGAATACAATGTGTCTAAGTGATTAAGAAACAAAATATTTCAAATGAGTGGGGATACAGAAAAGTGTAAAATATAATAGAAAATTAATAATAAAGTAATTAATATTAGTACACTTAAGAAGGTAACACACGAATATAAATTAAAAGAGAAGATACATGAATATAAATGGAACAGGAAGGATAGTAAATATAAAAATAATTAAAAAAAAAAATTGAGAATTAAGAGAAACAAGAATAAAAGATATGACAAGAAAGTGGACTTCTGAAATGCAGAAAAATCAATAATCTTCCAGTATTACAAAAAAAAGTAGGAAATAACCAGTAAAACTTCATTCTAGCATTTTATTATACTTAGATAATAAAATAGATATGAAAATCTACTTAGTAAATATATGTAAAAAATGAAAATTACTAAAAATAAAGTGATAAAAAAAATGGGAAGAAAAGAGAAAGAAAATACATGAAATATATTCACAGATAAAATATACAAGTATTAAAATATTTTTCTTTTTTTTAATTTAGACATCTCAACCAATCCTAACACTATCCTCACCACGTATGCCGATGACACCTGTGTGCTCGCTGTTAATAATATCCCTTTAATTGCATCCATAACTCTTCAATCCATCCAATACAACCCTCGAAGATTGGTGTCGTAATTGGAGGGTAAAAATAAATCCCATCAAATTACCTTTACCCTCCGTCGTAAACCTACAGACTGCCCTACAGTATACTTCAATGATGTTGCCCTTACCCCTGTCGAACAGATCCGCTACCTTGGACTACATCTGGACAAACGACTAACCTGGAATCCTCACACACGACTGAAAAGACAGGAAACTGCACGTCGATTTCGACTATTACAGCACTTACTAGATAATCGGTCCAAACTTCTAATTCATTACAAAAGACTGATTTACATGACAATTATAAGGCCTTTCTGGACATACGGAGGTGAGCTCTGGGGCTCCACTAAACCTTCAAATTCCTCTCGTATCCAATCCTTACAATCCAAAATCCTTCGTAAAATCCTAAATGCCCCCTACTTTGTCACAAATAAAATCATCCACAAAGACCTTAATGTTCCATTTGTAACCGATCTAGCCCTAATCAGATATCAATCCTTCCATTACAAACTCCCTAAACACTCAAACCCATTAGTTTCTAATCCAGCTTCCTCTTTTATTCCGGACAATCCTCTGAGGCGTCTGAAAAGAAGATGGCCTCGAGACCTTATATTGTAAAAATGTTTTTAGAGTGCTACCATTGGGTAGTTTCTCTACATGCTTGTACCATACCATTACGATTTCCTCAAATTTACTTGATGTATTTATATACAGTTGTAAATATTAATAAATAAATTTAAATTTTTTATTTTTATTTTTTTTTTCCTTACCCGCGTTATTAGTCTTGTTCACTACATATTATTATTGTCATATTTTTTAATTACTTCTATTATCTAACATAACTTTATATTTTGTTTCTTAATTCTAGTTTAATTTATTTTACTGACATATTTCATTTGTTTACGTGTATATTTTTTATATGTAATTATTGTTATATGAGAATATTCATATTTCTTTTTTTCATTCTTGATTATATCATTTTAATTCATTAATCCTGTTATTTTACTCACTTATTTAATTTCCTATATATGTGTTTTATTTCTCACTGTTTTCATTACTTTATTTTAAATAATTTTGTACATATATTTACTATATGACTTACTATTTACTGTATATGAGCTGAATGTTAGACAATGATATCTGATGTATCATCTATAACCGCAAATTTGGGTTTACCTTTAGTAATATATTTATCGGTTATACATGCCCACGCTCAGCGAAGAAGCTGGTGAGTTAAAATTTAAAAAAAAAATATAATCGCAAAAAAAAAAACGGAAAGAAGGGAAAAAAACAAACAATAAATTGCTCCTTAGGGCCACATTATTTTTTCCCCTTGGAAATAACGAAAACCTCGAAACGATGACTTCATACCTCTATATAAAAAATTAACAAATTAAGAACACTGGCGAATACCTTTACATGTAGGTAACAGAAAATCTAGAAATAGTAGATAACAGATACCTAATGGCCTGTGGAATTATCGTAATGTTAAGTGAACAAAAAAAATTAAATTAAATTAACAAGTTGAAAGCAGTGTATATGTATAAGAAAGAACATCAGAACTATATTTACAAAAGTTTAATAATAATAAGAAATATATGTGCTCAGAATGAAAAAAAAAATTCTTATCAATCAAGAAACTTATAGGTTAACTTAACCGTAACTTAAATGCCCTAGCTTAACCTTATTATCTAAATTTACATTATTATACAAAAGAGGAATATAAAATAAAGTTTAGTCCGAACCCTACGGATTCCTTGGGTGTACTCCTGGCAGAACAAAAAGTTGTCCGATGTCTCCTTTTCGATCATCGTCTCACCTTCCCCAGAAGTATGAAGATGACCCTGCCACCACTCTTCTATCCAAGACGGGCTGAAGAAACGTTGCCACGCACTGCACTATATACATACTTCTAGTGTTAATGTCCGCCCATTGAAGTAAGACACCATAATTTAGCGAAACAAAACATTTACGATAACATCTTTCATAAGGTGATATTTCGATATCAATCCTTCCATTACAAACTCCCTGACCACTCAAACCTATTAGTTGCTAATCTTGCTTCCTCTTTTATTCCGGTCAATCCTCCGAGGCGTCTGAAAAGAAGATGGCCTCGAGACCTTATATTGTAAAAATGTTTTTAGAGCTACTATTTGGTAGTTTCTCTACATGCTTGTACCATACCATTATGATTTCCTCAAATTTACTTGATGTATTTATGTACAGTTGTAAATATCAATAAATAGATTAAA
>NW_027106378.1:174823-175457 GCF_000696795.3 Halyomorpha halys | reverse complement strand
TTTATTTTAGTATGTATGAGATCACTCATCACTATTACCTATTGCCCAGAACTGTGTGGCAGATTGTAATATCTATCAATAAATAAATCTATCTAAAAAAAAAAAAATAAATATTACAAAATATAAATATTTTTTATAGAGAAGACAATAAAAAAATATAATAAACTTAACAATTACAGAACATTAAATAAAATTAATAAATTGAGTTTAAAAACATTAAAATATATTGGAACATTGTTGATTGACCGTGTGTATAGATGAATGGAATATGGTTCGGGTGCAGTAAAAAAAACTCAAATAGTAAATGGGTATACTATAATACTATTACTACTATAATATTAGTATTAGTACTATAATATTATGTTTAGTAATAGTACTATTATAATATATAAAAATATTATACCCATTTACTATTCGAGTTTTTTTTTTTTCCGCACCCTGACCATATCCCATTGATCATAAAAATATTGGAAGATTATTGATTGACCGTGTGTAAAGATGAAAGGAATATGATCGGGGTGCGGTAAAAAAAACTCAAACAGTAGAATTATACTATTTTATTGAGCCAACGTTTCGTCCCACGTTGCAGGGCTTCGTCAGGGCTAAAAAAGATACAAACACATAGTTACAAAAG
>NW_027106378.1:168226-169228 GCF_000696795.3 Halyomorpha halys | reverse complement strand
GTAAAGACTGTTGTAAAGACTACCCATGCTCCGGCCAGTCAGAAGTGCTTTTTCAATCAACCAATAGGACATGGACTCCAAAAAACATCGATGTTCAATGCTAAAACATCGATGTTAAAAACACATCGACCAAAAAACATCGATGTGTTTAACCATTTCAGTGTCAATAAAATAGTATAACTCTACTATTTGAGTTTTTTTTACCGCACCCTGACCATATTCCATTCATCATAAAAATATATATGTATATTCATCTGGGTTGTTCAAGATGGTTGCTTAACTGACTCAAAAGTCTGTTTTGAGAATAGTAGAAAGTGGGAAATAAAACTTTCTTTTTTTTATAAGCGAATAATTTTTTCTTCGGGGGGGAGTGTATATTTTTCTTGACCGAATACAAAATGTTCTTTATTATAAATAATGGACCAAATTATTTATATTCTGGTCGGTATGTTTTTAAAATGGTAGAACCTAGTTAATTTCTGTTTGTGGAAAAAGTATTTCTATTGCATTATAATAATATTATTTAATTGCAATATAAGTATAATAAGGACCCTGGTTTGAATCCGTCTGTCGCCGATAATTATTTATTCTGGGGACACCCAACATCTATTAAGTCGATACACATAATTGGGGAAAACCTGGCAGTATGATTCTGACCAAATCACCACCTTGAACAAGCATTGTTCAAGAAAAGTACTTGGCCCATGACCCTTCACGGGTTGTAGAGGCAGATTATAATTTTTTTTTTTGTTATGATATATTTTGACTTAACCAAAACTTCGTAGAGATTTTTAGTTAATTTGCTTTATTCCTATAATAAACCATGTCTGTATAGTTTTATTCCTGTTTGGGTTCTATGTCAGTTTGCTGTCTTGATAAAAAACCTTCAAACTCAATTTCCTTATATTAGGGGTATTCATGATCTTTAGTTTAACATGTTAAAGCGTGTTAAATGGAAAAACTCATGTTAAATCGAAAAAAATTGCCTTCTTTTACCGTGGT
>NW_027106378.1:163605-166486 GCF_000696795.3 Halyomorpha halys | reverse complement strand
AGAAAAATTTTAGAAGAAGAAAGCGTGTGAGAGGGTGATGACAAAAGGTGATAGGAAGAATTAAAAATATATATGAACCAACGAATTATCGAATAACGAAGTACCGAAAGATGAAGAGGAAACGTAATATAGGTGGGGGACGACAAATGTGTAAGAAAAGGTAGATAATTATACTATTTTTATTGAGCCAACGTTTCGCCCCACGTTGCAAGGCTTCGTCAGGGCTAAAAAACATACAAACACTTTGTTGTTACTATCTTTTTTAGCCCTGACGAAGCCCTGCAACGTGAGGCAAAACGTTGGCTCAATAAAATAGTATAATTATCTACTATTTGATTTTTTTTGACCGCACCCGGACTATATTTCTTTCATCTATACACACGGTCAATCAATAATCTTCCAATATATTTTATGTATTGTGTATTCATATTTTATGACTTGTGTCTATTGTAGACTTGTGAAAAGTTGTACTGGTGAATAAAATTAGTGGACTCCTGTCTGAAGTTAAGTGGCTCCGTTATTGAAGGGTTTAAATGCATTAAATATGTACTTAGTTAATAATACAAGATATATTATTAAAATATATGTCAAAAGCAGTATTTTTAATATGTTGATCGGTTTGTTATATTATTTGGCAGCCCGAATATTTTACTGTCTTGCTTATCCCCAGGTATCCAGAATACAGGGAATCTCTGTTTCTAAAGCCAATTACTGCTTCAGGCGAAGAAGGCCGAATTCGCGAGTCCTGAAAGGAACCGGAAGTAGGGAGGTTGTCAAACTGCTTTGGCAGCCTCCTGCCATTGTCCTGACTTCCTTCCTCCCTTTCCAGTCCTAATGAACACTTTTTTCTTTGGATTCTTCACAAGGCCGGATTGAAGAACTTTTCTTCTTATCGTTCAACGTTAGTCCTGGAACGCTATTTCATTTGGAGCTGTTCTCCGAATGTCTGCATTTGGAATTTTAAAGGACTATAATAAATTGTACTACATCTCTCACCTAATCCAATACATCTGGGAATCGATGGAAACGAAGTGATCTAGCTGTAAGACACCGGCGCTGCTAAAATACGAAAATGAAATTGAAAGTAGTAGCAATTAGAGATGCGACATCGATAAAAAAACATCGATGTTCAATGCTAAAACATCGATGTTAAAAACACATCGACCAAAAAACATCGATGTGTTTAACCATTTCAGTGACGTAAAGACTGTTGTAAAGACTACCCATGCTCCGGCCAGTCAGAAGTGCTTTTTCAATCAACCAATAGGACATGGACTCCAAAAAACATCGATGTTTTAAAAATATCGTTGCTTACAATACATTACCCAAAATACATCGATGTTTTTGAACATCCATTTGAGTATCATAAGGTTTGTTCCAACATCACGCATTTTACTGCCTGCCAGAAGTGGTTTTTGAAAGTAAGAATCCGATATCGACTACAAAAAACATCGATGTTTTTATATTTATGTACAATATCGTTGCTTACAATACGTTACCCAAAATACATCGATGTTTTTGAACAACTATTTGAGTAACGTAAGGTCTGTTACAACGATCATGCATTTTAAGGCCTGCCAGATGTGGTTTTTGAAAATAAGAATCCGACATCGACTACAAAAAACATCGATGTATTTTAGGCAAAGATTTGTATGTAATGATGTTTTAATATTAAGCATAGATATTTTAAAACATCGATGTTTTTCTAGTCGTAATTTGTCTTTATTAGGTCGTTAGCGTGATGGAGGTCCTTTTTTATCCCACCACATTGTTGATAGGAAATTGTTTATACCGTAAATTTTTTGTTTTCATTTAGTTACTTTTGGAAAAAAAAAAATTAAACATTGGGACAAACGTAAAACATCGATGTCGCATCCCTAGTAGCAATCCATATGGAACGAAAGTCCAGGAAATAAACTAAGAAATGTGAAGAAAGGGAGTCATGCTCTGGTGTAACTCCAACCATGTCGTACAAAAGAGGATGTTCTGATAGTATTCCTAAGGAAAAATGTCAGTTATTTCACCTCAATTTTTGATTAATTTAATGAAAACAATTTATAATTATTTATTATTAACTATTTATAACTAGCCGAAGTTCACGAGTCTGCCAAGTATAGTTTGAGTGAGCCCCATACCGTTAGGACTACCTACAACACTAGAAAACCAAATAGGACATGATATAAAGTAGAGTAAATTGATTAAAATATAAGCCCTCTCAGAACTCTTAACGTAAATTTATTCCCACAATAAATTCACTATTGATTATTTTGATATCTATGTATCAGGAATCATGAGACGTTGTAATGTCTATTAGCACTCATATTAAAGCTAGTTTAAATGTGCTATAAAGTAGTTTATGACGTTTATGCTTGTAGGAGTAGTAGTTTTAATGATATTTACAAAAAAAGTAATTTACATTTAGTAAAGTAATTTCTAGTTGTTGGGACAAAATGTTGTAGGTGAAATTCATATTCATATGCCGTTATCATTAAAACTACAACACCTACAAATATAGACGTCATAAAATACTTTATAGTACATTAAATTAATTTTAATTTGATTGCTGTTGTTGATCTGTACGCCCAATAGTTTCTGAGATGTAATTTTTCATTAATCAAAAATTGTGTCCAACCAACAATTTAAAACATGAAGTTGGTGGTCAGGGTTACAGTCAAAAAGAACAAGTTGGTTTTCTACTATTTATTATCCGACGTTACGCCCCATTTTATAGGGCTTCATCTGGGCTGTTCAAGATGATAGCTTAACTGACTTCCCATTCACTACAAAAATTAGTATACACTACAATAATCAGACCAATTTGGACATATGGAATTGAGCTCTGGGGCTCCACCAAACCATCAAATTCTTCCCGCATCCAATC
>NW_027106378.1:162607-163440 GCF_000696795.3 Halyomorpha halys | reverse complement strand
ATCCCTGATAATCCTCCGAGGCGTCTGAAAAGAAGATGGCCACGGGACCTTCTAATTTAAATTAATGTTTGAAGTACCACCAAAGGGTGGTTCCTACCCAAGATTTTCAAGTGTATACGAAACATACTACCTATTGTATTATTGTATTATTTTGTACAGTTGTAAATTACATTAAATAAATAATTTAAAAAAAAAATGACTCAAATGTCTGTTTTGAGAACTTTAGAAAGTGGGAAATAAAACTTATTTTTTTACAAGCGAATATTTTTTTCTTTGTGGGGGGTATATTTTTTTCTTGACCGAATACAAAATGTTCTTTATTATAAATAATTAACCAAATTCTCGTATTAATCTACGGTTTACTATTTATAACTCAGTATATATAGGTAATTAAATATGTAAGTAAACTTTAAGTAATTTAGAAATAAAATATAAAGTTATATAAATAATAAAACATCAGTCTAACATTTAATTTTTATATTTCATTAATTAGATATATTTTATTTCTCATGTTTTTAAAATACTTTAATTTTAAATAATTATTATTAAATTAAAATATTCATATTTCTTTACTCCTTTTGGATTATATTATTTATATATACATTTTTTTTAATCCTGTCATTTTACTTACATATTTAATTACTTACATATAAATTTACAAGAATATACTTTAACCTGTTAACCTGGGAATTCATTTTTTAAATTATGCAGTAAATAAAGGGCGGGAACTCTTTCACTAGCTAAAATTACACGAGTATTTGAATTTTTAAAAGCACATCGCCTTCTTTATAAATTATAACTCCTCTTCGATTTTTATGTTTTTTATTTTTTTT
>NW_027106378.1:154928-162557 GCF_000696795.3 Halyomorpha halys | reverse complement strand
TTTACTTTTATCATCCCATAGGCGTTGATGACCAGAGGGTTTTACGCCTTTAAGCAACAATCAACAACAACTCTTTCACTAGGACGTCAAGCCCGGGGGACATAATTTAATATTATTATTATTTTATTTCTTTATGCTTAAAATAACTGAAAAGACTAAAAAACATATATTTTTTAGTTTATTTATATATTTTAGCAGTGAAATAAAAGCTAGGTTTAAGGCGGGAAATGGTTGTTATTTTTCAATTTCAAAACTGCCGCGCCTTCTATCGAAAAAATTTAAAATTATAATTAATAAACTATTATCCTTCCCACCGTTCTTTATCGATACGAAACGTGGCCTCTTGCACTAAGATGATAAGGGGGTGGTCTCTTACACAGCGCCTTAAGGTTTTCGAAAATAAAGTATTACACAAAATATTCCGACCAAAAAAAGATGGATTAACGGGAGAATTCAGAAGATAACACAACGTTGAATTAAGGGACCTACGACCGGTAAATATAATTAAAGTTATACCATTGCAGCGTATTAGATGGGCATGTACGGTTGTAGGGCATAGTAACGAACGAATCCCTAAAAAGTTAATGTACACTGAACCGACGGGTAGACGTCTGAGGGGTGGGTAGACCGACACATAGATGGGAGGATTGCATTAAAATTGATTTAGTAAAATTGGATTTGGAAACTTTTAATATTTCCAGAGAGCGTTTAGTGGTATCGGCATTGACATTTAATTGACAAACGGTCTAATTTGCCAATCCATTACAAAAGACTGATCTACATGACTATTATCAGGCCTATCTGCACGTACGGAGTTGAGCTTTGGGGCTCCACTAAACCATTAAATTCCTCCCGAATCCAATCCTTACTGACCAAAATCCTTAATGCTCCTTACTTTGTTACAAATCAAGTCATCCATCAGGACCTCTATGTACCATATGTTGCCGATTTGGCTCAAACCAGATACCATTCCTTCCATGATAAACTTCCCAACCACACAAATCCGCTTGTTTCTAACCTGGTTTCTCCTTCATTACCTAATAATCCTCCTATGCGTCTGAAAAGAAGATGTCCTCAAGATCTTCTCCTCTAGAAATGTTATTGGAGTTCTACCAATGGGTAGATTTCTCTACACACTCTATCAAAAAGTGTGGTCGATCCAGATGACCTACATATTTTTTGTACATAATATAGGCATTGAAGCAGTACATATCAATTAAAGCTTTGTCGTTCAAAAATATGTTCCAGGACGCAACATATATTTCAAGGACGTATACATATGTCCTACCCGTACACGTATTGTTACGCATGACGTATTTACATGTTCCACTGGGTTTACATGTTCATAAATAAATTGATGAATACAAAATTATTCATACCCATACTAATATGTAATGTACTTCTTGCATAATCTTAACTGATTTCGTTTTTAGTAAAAATAGAGGAAGCTAAAATAAAAAAGTTTAAATTATAGTTTATGATTTATAGCTGTAGTTTTATTGCTCAATGTTCGACAAGGAGGACCTTAAAAAAGTAATTGCCTAGCTAATATCTTTTCCAAAGAGATCATAAATGCCAATACAGCTGCCAGTTGACGTCACGAGTTATTTATAACATCGGATTATTTTTATCTAGAAAAAAATAAGTCTCGCTTTTAATTGAGTCTCGGCTCTAGAACTGTTGAAGAATTAAAAAAAAAAATCGATTGTTCTCCTGATTTTCTTCATATTAATGAAAAAAAAAAAAAATGAACCAGCATTATGCTGAATTTTAAGCAAAATTAATTTATGATCATAATTTTTTTTGTTTTGTTAAGATAAATAATATTTAATTAAAATTGATAGGTTTTTAAATGCTAATATGAATAAATAAATAAACTATTATAAAATTGAAAATGTATTGAGGATATGGCAAACCTTGGATGTTGAGGTACGTAACTCAATGTAGTGTTGATATCAGAGTTAGGCAAAATTAGTTATAGTTGAAACTAATAGCTAATGTTGCCATGGATACGATATTTATTTATGAATGGTTCATTCATGAATAAGATTCGTATCCATGGCAACATTAGCTATTTGTTTCAACTATAGCTAATTGTTGCCCATCTCAGGTTGATATAGTGATTAGGTGAAATAGAAATTGTAAGCTAATTATTATAATAAGTGTAACAGTGAAAATAATATGTAATTTAGCACATTATGGTGGAAATTAATTTATTAGTGCTTATTGTTTCCTGATTTAAAAACTGTTATAGGTTATTGTCTAATGATAAAAATTGGCAAAGTCATAATGGCCTGCAATAATGTGATGACCAATTTTTTGCTGTGTTAGGGTGAAAAAGATGGAACATGTAATTTTTCATAATGAATAAAATCTAATTAAAATTTTTAATTGATAGATCCTTGAAAATGACCGGAATGGCCGAAACGTAGTGAACAAGTATTGATATTACATGGATGTTTTTGTAATAACTAATATCTTCCTTTATCGCAAAAAATTTTTCAGCTTAGATTCTTAGATTAAATTAGTAATAAGAAATGGACTTCAGAAGTAATTTTTGGAGCTTATTTTGCTTTTTCAAAATAAATAAAAGTCAATCTTGAAAATTAATTTGTTTTTAATTTAATTAAATAAATTAATTATATCAAAAAATATAATTATTAAATAGTGTGCATTTATGTACTTTGCAATACTTAAACTTTAACATTCAATTGTTTTACAAGTGGAAGATTATTTTAAAAATAATGTTTGACATTCTCAATTTTTTTTTGTTTTTCAAAATCAGGTGTTTCAGTTTTTTAATTAAAAAACTAAATAATATCTTACAAATTTATTATATTTTATAATATAACATAACATTCCTTCCTTTGTTTCAGAAGTAGAACACTATTTTAAAATTTTATTTGTGAATCTTTATAATTGTTTCTGTTTTTTTAAAAAAAAAATGTTTAGATCATAAAAAAGATTAAAATATATTTTTTAAAATAAAGATTTGATAACTTTTTTTGGGGTGTCGAAAGGTATTGGATTTATTTGAAAAGTCTATAAACCCAGTGGGGCGAAACTTATAATCATTTTCGACTAATAATAATTCATAGTTTTGATTGCAGTAATCAAAAAAGTTAAATAACTATTTTTTTTTTACCCCTACTCTTGTACTTAAGACTTAAGTAAGAAATCCATGTGGTGTGAGCAAGTAATTAATTAAAAGATAATAATAAAAGAGTAAATAATAAAAGAGGACTTCAACTTTCTCTTGACAAGAAACAGAACTGACTCATTCATTAAGGAGTATAAATTAAACATCTTATCTGCTTATGAGTTTTTAATACAGTTAGGTTGTAATCAAAGATTGCCATGGAAACGATATTTATTAATGAATGGTTCATTGATGAATAATGGGCTTATCCATGGCAATTAGTTTCATCTACATTTAATTTTTGCCCAATTCTAGTTGTGATTTACTTCCATATCTGGTATCACAGCATCTAATCACTTTGTGTTTTGACAAGTGTCAATTTAGACAAGATGTAGTGGGTTAATATAAAACACTTAGTAAAACTACTAAATTAAAAAAATAAAGGCGAAAAATAATTTAGTATATATAATCAGAAAGTAATTAAACATAATTGTAATTATCAGATCAAAAATAAATAGTTATATTATGTCTTTTGAATTTCTTAATAAAAGCATTCCTATATTTTCAACGAGAGGGAATCAATCTGATTATTGGCTTTGATTTAGAGGACGCCATCTTGTTTACAATACCACAACTGTGTTTGCTCTTCAAAATAATTTTATATTGCTTACTATTTTTATACGATTATAATTAATAGAAGTTAGAGTCCTAACCTGTCGAAGGTAGGTTTTATTGTTAGTATTATTGATGTGGTTAGTAGAAAAGGGAAAATAAATTTTTAAAGAATAGTTTTTGTGTTGAGAATGCATGTTTTTAAGTGCATAGCCAATTTATAAAATTTAAATGAAACTATTATGATGTTAATTTGATTTTTTTTTTTTAGATTTTACTACCTAGGCAATTAGTCTAATGATGAAAGTAATTTTTTAAAAAAATTGAGACTGGTTAATAATTTATGCATGTTATATAAATAAAGGTATTATATGAGGAAGTAATTAGATAATAATGTGAAAACAATTTTTAGGTTGTCTACTTGCTAATGTCCTAAGGGCCGAAACGTTGGAGGATTGAAATAAACTGTTAGGAGTAAATTGGACCATTGTAGTGTTATTATTATTATGAACCACTCTTAAACGATTAATTAATAAATATATCAAATTAGTAAAAAAGGAAATGTTTAGAAACTTAGGTTTTTATCGATTGTTATTATTGATTGATTATATATTCTAAATTATTCTTCGCCTTTATTTTTTTGATTTAGTAGTTTTACGAAGTGTTCATATAACTATTTCACCAGCGGAACGGCCCCTCCCCGTTCCAATAATTCACGAGCTAACCAACCCAACCAAGTTACAACCTTCATTGGACCCCTCACCTAACCTTATAATGCCAAAAGGCAATCCAAGGTATCCTTAACACCCAGCTATACATATAGCATACCTCCTATATGTACGTACCAAATACCCACTAACATCTTCACAGGAGGGTATGAAAAAAAAATATATATAACTATTTTTGAACTAACAATAACAAGCATGTTTAATTACTTTCTGTTTATATATTCTAAATTATTAGTCGCCTTTATTTTGTTTATTTTATATTTTAATAAACATTGATCCGACGAGTGAACCCCCGAGAGGTAGACTGAGGCGTAGGTAGGAGGATTGCGTTAAAAATGATTTAGTAGATTTAGGTTTGAAGGGGCCTGTTAAACAGATTCGTTACTTAGGACTAAATCTCGACATACGACTAACTTGGAATCCTCATATAAGACTAAAAAGACAAGAAACTGCTCGTAGATTCCGACTATTACAACATTTACTAGACAAACGGTCTAAATTGCCAATCCATTACAAAATACTGATCTACTTTAATATCAAAAGGCCTATCTGGACATATGGAATTCAGCTTTGAGGCTACACCAAACCATCAAATTCCTCCCGAATCCAATCCTTACAGTCCAAAATCCTTAATGCTCCTTACTTTGTCACAAATCAAGTAAATCTACCTAAATCCACTTGTTT
Source organism: Halyomorpha halys (assembly GCF_000696795.3). Lineage (NCBI taxonomy): Eukaryota > Metazoa > Arthropoda > Insecta > Hemiptera > Pentatomidae > Halyomorpha > Halyomorpha halys. The sequence goes on along the minus strand of NW_027106378.1, from coordinate 157,394 downwards.
CTAACCTGGCTTCTTCATTACCTAATAATTCTCCTAGACGTCTGAAAAGTAGATGCCCTCGGGATCTTCTCCTTTAGGAATGTTATTAGAGTTCTATCAATGGGTAGATTCTCCACATGTTTGTATCATGTCACTATGTCACCTACAGCAAATTTACTTGTTGTATATATGTTATACAGGTGTAAAGAACAATAAATGAATTATTACAAAAAAAAAAAAAAGTTTAGAGGCGTGTCACTGGACAGATGTACAAGTGATTTTGTTATTCATTACGTAAAACACATACATAATCGGTCACCGCCAATTTTCGTAAAGTACTAGGATTTTCGTCGTATAGTCTGGTCATGTAATAGTGATTTCCCGCGTTTTGAAGGGACTTGAGTAAACATTTATCATCCTTATTTCTTTATAATCATTTGTCAATGTTTTGGTGTCTTTTTCTTTTTTTTTCTTCAATATTTCAATATTTTTCCTTTTAGTTCTTGTTATTTGATATTTATTATTTTATATATTAAGAGCATTCGTTTTAAAACTTTACGATAATTCCTCTATTCCTAATTATAGTGGCCATGACAAACTAAATGAGATCCACAGCCTCCTAAATCGGGATTATGTGCAGTTCCTCATCAATGTGCAAGGCCGTGGTGTTGCAAAACGCATTTCCTACTCCGGGTAGATCCTGCCTATTGTTGGCCCCTATGTTGGTTCGATCAAGGTCTCCGTGGAGAACCCATTTCCTAAATGAAAACCAGAGGGTTATTGTTTCCGGTAGACAAGAGTCGCCTTAGGGTAGAGAAAAAAAAATGATGTTGCCTTCTACCTTTCTAAATATAAACGTGTATTTTAGAATCTCTTCTTCGTGGAGTTTGGGGGAAGAATATTCTGTTGTGGATAAACTTGTATGAATTGATAAAACAAGAGTTTAAAATATATTTTTGTATAACTGGAAAACTATCTGTCTCCTAAAATAAATAATACAAACCGTTTACGAAGATGACATTCTTATTACATATATTTTCATTTTCGTTCTTAACATAGAATGTCATGAGAATAAATAAATAAGTTGCGTGAAAATATTTACGTTATGACTCAAATAACTTATTTATTATTCGAATGATTTACACACCTCATTTCTTCCCATTTGCTAACTGATGGATATTATATATAATATGTATTTTTTGATTCGTCACCCATAAAAATTTATGTATAATATATCAAGGATAAAATTTGGTCCATTACCATGTTAAATGTTATAAGCATAGGAATGTGAGCAGCCCTATTTAAAGTTTTGTTAAATGTTAAATGAATAAGAGTTCCCAGCGGATTTTTTGAGAAATTAGTGTTATAACCTTTCCATCCAAAACTTCATGTTATTGTTTACTTCTTTTTTTATTTTATTTTATTTATTTATTGATATCTACAACTGTATAAAAAAATACAACCAGTAAATTTGATCATAATGACATAATGATATGATCCAGGATGTTGAGAAACTACCCAGTAGTAGAACTCTAAAAACAGTTTACAATATAAGGTCACAAGGCCATCTTCTTTTCAGGCGCCTCGGAGGATTGTCAGAAATGGAAGAGGAAGCAAGATTAGAAACTAGTGGGTTTGGGTGGTTAGGGAGTTTATTATGGAAGGAATAATACCGGGTTCGGGCTAGATCGGTTACATAAGACATTTAGGTTTATGGATTAGTAACAAAATAAGGAGCATTGAGGATTTTACGAAGGATTTTGGATTGTAATGATTGGATACGAGAGGAATTCGAAGGTTTAGTGGAGCCCCAAACCTCAACTCTGTATGTCCAGATGGACCTTATTGTCATGTAGATCAGTCTTTTGTAATGAGTTGGAAGTTTAAACCGTTTGTCTAGTAAGTGCTGTAATAGTCGGAATCTGCGTGCAGTTTCCTGTCTTTGCAGTCTTGTGTGAGGATTCCAGGTTAGTCGTTTGTCAAGATGTAGTCCAAGATAACGAATCTGTTCTACAGGGGTAATTAATTAAAATAATTTATTATAATATGCCTAAATTGAGTAAAAAGTGGAAGTTGTTTAAAAGTTTGGCTACTGAGTGTCTTGTTGATCTAACTCGTGAGGAAGAGAATCAAGATTGACAACTGTCATTAGATTATTATCATTATTGTCATCTATTGCTTTATTAGTTTTAAAAAACATCCAAAACAATACTAACACAAACAAAACATAAACTAAGAACAAGTAACCTAACACGACAGCTAACAAAATGGTGACTAGATCAGCTGGTCTGTTGCGTGACGTGATTCACCATTTAGTAGACCTATTAACAGCCTTTAAAGAGTTGTATGTCAAATGTTATATCGTTTTCACTTGGTAAAAGAAGGAAATATTTTTCTTAACTCAGCTCTTAGCTTTTTTTTTTGATAGATTTATTTATTGATAGATATTACAGTCTGCCACACAGTTGTGGGCAATAGGTAATAGTG
>NW_027106378.1:144765-153901 GCF_000696795.3 Halyomorpha halys | reverse complement strand
AGATTTTTATCTGGCGAGCGTTTACAAATTTTCAGATAGTAGAATGAAATTACATTGTTTTTTTTACAGTTTTGTTTCTCAAATGTATCATTAAAATTATCCATCCTGGTTTAATAACAGGGATATGAATACCACAAACACACGAAAGAACTGAGCTGTCACAACAAAAATAGTGGCTATCTCAACTAGTCTATTGTGTGACGTCATTCTCCATTTAACAGACCAAGTAACAGACTCTCAGCCATGTTAAATGTTATTTCGTTTTACCACGGTAAAAGAAGCCAATTTTTTTTCGATTTAACATGAGTTTTTACATTTAACACGCTTTAACATGTTAAACCAAAGATCATGAATACCCCTAATATTTACACAATGGACCTGAGGATCCCTGAGCCCACTCTATCTCCCACGTGTGAGGAGTAGAGCAGAGCTCAAAAGATCCCAGCGCATCCCTCTCGCCGCATCACTGGTAGTGAGGTCTTAGCTTTAACATGTTAAACTAAAGATCATGAATATCCCTATAGGAACATGATAAGAACATGTGGAGAATCTACCCATTGATAAAACTCCGAATATTTTTTATTAAATAACATACACTCTTTCTATTTATATTGTACTGTTTTAACATATTTACTATGTTTGTTTCTTCTTGTTAGCCCTGATGAAGCCCTGCAAAGTTGGACGAAACGTTGCTTACCATTAAATATTTAATCTTTACAATTTTTACTTTTATTGAACGTCACCCGGACTATTTCAAATCGAAAGCCTTTTTAAATCTGATCTATAAACTTTTATTTTTTTTTTGTTTAAGAAGGACAAATGTCCTACAGAACAATTGTTTAAGTGAGAAACTGTCGCATGAAAAGTAATAAAAAACTGAAATAATAGTCTTCGCCTAACGTCAGGGGATTATAAAAAAAAATGACGTAATTGTGAATTGACAATTCTCACAGTTAGATCAGTGTAATAGTAAATCTAGTGTTAAATTTATTCTGAAAGGGACAATACTTACCATTAATACAGGATTATTTATTCAGACCCATTTATTTTTATTTATGCATATCATTTGGTGCCAAGAAGTGCAATATTCGTCTGTACTGTAACATTTTAAAACAAATAGCGATAACACTTTACTAGGTAATTAAATTAAAATGCCTTAGCACTGAGCCACGCCGCTCCCATAGTTAAGGTGTTTTATATAATGAATTGTTTTTATAATGGTGCTAGCTTTTTAGTTATTGTAAGTTTATGATAGCATTTTTAGATTTTAAATAAAATTATTTTGTAAAATCCTCAATGCTCCTTATTTTGTTACTAATAAAACCATCCATAAAGACCTAAATGTTCCTTATGTAACTGATCTAGCCCGAACCCGATATTATTCCTTCCATAATAAACTCCCTAACCACCCATACCCACTCGTTTCTAACCTTGCTTCCTCTTCCATTCCTGGCAATCCTCCGGGGCGCCTGAAAAGAAGATGGCCTCTTGACCTTATATTGTAAACTGATTTTAGAGTTCTACTACTGGGTAGTTTCTCTAGTTATGATCAAATTTACTTGTTGTATTTTTTTATACAGTTGTAAATATCAATAAATAAAAAAAAAAAAATCTAATTATAAATCGACAAGGTTTTATAAGTATTATTAGAGATTGATTATAAACGATTTTCCAGTATTTGTTGAAAAATTGTTCTTTTAATCTTACGCTGTAGAAATAATTTTACTGAACAAAATGACATATAGTGCTTCTTATAAGAAGAGAATGAACAACATGATTTCGTGAAAAAAGATCCGGGTTCTAGTTCACAAGTGTTCCTCCAACATGGCAGGAGGGTTAGTTCAAGAGCCGGAAAGAAAAAAAAGGCAGTTATTTATGTTATAATATACTAAATATGTATAATTACTAGTCAAAATTGATGAGTCTGCTAAGTATAGGTAGGGTCAATACAAAATGGTACCTGCTTCAAAACGATAAAAAAAATAATTATTTTTTCATTATTTAAAGAAAAGTAAATTTACTAGAATATGAGCCCTAACATCCAATAGTTCCTGAAATACAGCTTTTTTTAAAGCAACATTTCATAAAATATGTACTGAAAAATCAGTAATTAGTGAATTTATAATTCTGGAATTATTAGACGTACAGATGTCTATTAGCTCTCACTTAAAGCTAGTTTAATGTACTATACAGTAGTTTATGAATCATTTTCGTAGGAGTAGTAGTTTTCATGATATTCGACAAAATAAATTCACAAAATGTTGATTTCTAATTGTTCGAACAAATATTTTAATTTATGAAAACATATATCTCAAGAACCATTAGACGTACAGATGTCTGCTAGCACTCAAATTCAAGCTAGTTAAATGTACTATAAAGTAGTTTATGACATTTATCCTCGTAGGGGTAGTGGTTTTTATCATTTTTTAAAAAATATTCGAATAAACCTTTTGAAATCATCATAAAAACTACTACTCCTACGAAGATAAACGTCATAAATTACTGTATAGTAAATTAAAATAGCTTTAATTTGAGTGCTAATAGACATCTGTACGTCGAATGGTTTTTGAGATACTGATTTCTAAATTCAAAATAAATTCACTGACTACTGATCTTTCAGTACGTCCCATACAACATTTTTATGGAATGTTGCTTTTTAAGAAAGCTATATCTCGAAAACTATTGTACTAGTACAAGAGCCCAAGAGAAGAAAAAAGTAAATTATTTCACCCCAATTTTTGATTACTTTAATGAAAACTATGTATAATTAATAGTTAAAATTAATGAGTCTGCCAAGTATAGGTAGGGGGAATAAAAAATGCAGGCTTTTTCAAAACATTAAAAATAATTAAATTTTTATTCGGAGCTCTGTATTTTTAAAACTACCAACAACAATAGAAAATCTAAGAGGACATCATTTAAAGTAGAGTAAATGTTCTAAAATTTAAGCCCTAAAAGAGCTATTTACGTCCAATAGTTCTCGAGATATAGCTTTTTAAAAAGCAATATTTCATAAAAATGTTGTACAGAATGTACTGAAAGATCAGTATTTGTGAATTTATTTTGAAAAATTTATATCTCAAAAACAATTTGACGTACAGATGTCTGTTATCACTCAAATTAAAGCTAGTTTAATGGGCTATGAAGTAGTTTATGACGTTTATCTTCGTAGTAGTAGCAGTTTTCATGACATTTGCTAAAATAAATCGATTGATAGTTTCTTTTGCCAAATTTATATTCATATGCGAAAAACCCCGAAGATAAGTGTCATAATCTACTTTATAGTAAGTTAATTTCCTTATTTAATGCTGGCAGACATATGTCCGTCTTATGGATCAAGATAAATATTTGTTTAAAAATCAAACATTTTATATTTACAACTAGAAATTAACAGTTTGAGAATTTATTTTGTCAAATATCATAAAAACTACTACTCCTACAAAGATAAACGTTATAAACTATTTTATAGTAAATTTAACCAGCTTTAACTTGAGTGTTGACAGACATGTGTACGTCCTCATGGTTTCTGAAATAATGTTTTTCAGAACTCAAACTTATGTTTGAACAACTATAAATGAATTTAAGTTAGGAAATATCATGAAAATTGCTATTCTAACAAAGATTTTTCAAAATAAATTAACCAACTACAAATCTTTCAGCGGATTTTGAAGAACTGTTGCTTTTTAAAAAGCAATATCTCGAGAACTATTGTACATAAATAGCTCTATTAGGGCTAATATTTCAGCAAATTAATTTTTTTTTTCAGCAGGAATGAATTTTTTTTTATAGTTTTCAAACAGCCGCCATTTTTTATTCCCCCTACCTATACTTGGCAGACTCATCAATTTTGACTAGTAATTAAACATAGTTTTCATTTTAGAAACAAAAAATTGGGGTGAAATAACTGTCTTTTTTTCTCCTCTTGGGCTCTTGTACTATTAATATATACCACTACAAAATAACCCTAATAAATTTGTAATAATTGATTAAATAATATTATTCTTTTAGACGGTGGGGATGCAACGTAGTATTTTTAAGGGCGGTCAAGGTTAGGGCCAGATTGTGCTCCCTAGATCTAGAAACATCTCTCCTCACCTATCGATTTATTTACATTTTATATAATTATCTGTAAATATCGATTAATTACAGATTACCCTTTAAAATTAGCTCCATATTTTTAAAATAATCTATTTGAGAGGAATTTAAAGATTTTTATTAAAAGAGTAGTTCGTGGATCAAATGTTGGAGATGAGTGTTACCACTGAGATTGCAAAATAAAACTTTGTAAATTATCTTTGTAACTTCTATGCAAACAAATGCCGTAGAAGTAGGAAAGGTCAACTTAAAAAAACCATCCATAAAGACCTAAATGTTCCTTATGTAACCGATCAAGCCCGAACCCGCTATTATTCCTTCCATAATAAGCTCTCTAACCACCCAAACCCACTAGTTTCTTACCTTGCTTCCTCTTCCATTCCTGGCAATCCTCCGAGGCGCCTGAAAAGAAGATGGCCTCGTGCCCTTATATTGTAAAATGTTTTTAGAGTTCTACTACTGGGTAGTTTCTCTTGAATTAGATCAAATTTACTTGTTGTATTTTTTATACAGTTGTAAATATCAATAAATAAATAAATAAAAAAAAAAAAGATGTAATACGGATAAAAGTTGAATATATAATAGAACCAACTAGACTCTCCTCACCTATTGATTTATTAATTTTCCAATCGATTTTTGTTATGTTTCTTTAAGCCATTAACTACAGATTACTATGGACAAATCTCGGAAAATTGGCGCTTACTCGTAGATGGTATTTTTCTTTAAACAACGGAAATGTTTTTTATTATGATTAGGAATTCTAAAACTCTTAGGGTGGCTACCAGAACTCGAAGAATTTTTAATTTTCATCACCTCTCAGTATGGCCATTTTCGTTGTCATTTTTCGTGCGGTCTGTTGCCTCCTCTCCCCGAAGAGTTTATAAAAATTATTCTTAATAATCAAAGTGCTAAAGTTTATAGCAAAAGACTTATAGAGTTGTTCGTATTTTTGGATTGTATTTTCGTTACATTGTGTACTCACTGTGCTATAATATTAGTAATATATTGAAACAATTCCGAACGACTGACCCATGACAGTGTGGTAAAAGGTTTTTTAGGAGTAAACTAAAGTTTATAATCATTATTAACTCCTCTGATTTCTTTTTTAAAATTTAAAAATGTAAATAACATCAAAACTATTGGACCAATCTACACCAAACTTGGCAGCAGTTTAGGGTTTTATAAATTGCCCCGAAGGGTACAAACTGGGCCTACTTACACAAATTAGAACCGAAAGAATAAAATAAAAGGTTTGTAAATACTTTCTTCAAATTTAATTGAAACCCATATTTCGCCCTTATAAGGGCATTGAAATCTATATTTTGTTAATGTAGGTAAAAAGAGCAAATATTCGGTTTTCCTACGGTTCTATTTAGGTAGGAATTGGAGAAAATTCTGAGGAGTTATGAACCATCATATGAAAAATAGCAAAAAAGCTGAAAAATGTCTAATTTTCGATTTCTTTGAAAGATAGTATTTAGTAGTTTGAGACGACACTAAAAACAAATATGATTTGCTTTTTCTAAAAGAAAAATTGTTGACTTACTTTACTCTGAGCCACATTATGTTTTTATATTTTATTATAAATATAATATAGCTTAATGCAATCAGTGATATTTTTTCTTATTCTTATGAAAGAGACGAATCGATTGGTATACAATAAGTGTGAGAAAAAAAAAAGTATACTTCCCGAGCTACAAACTTAAAAAATATGTATATATATATATTTAAATAAGAAGCAGTGGTTATTTTTTTATATTTTATTTTACTAAATAAAAAAAATAGGATTGTCAAATGAAGACGAAAAGATAAACTTGAGTTTAAACGTTGATGAGCGAAGTGGCCTTTGACGTAATAGTATGACGCATGAGCTAATTAGCTCTTAGCTTTACCTTCACTGCCTTCTTCACCTAGCCACAGCTGAGAGATAAATAATTATAGAAAGTTATATCTTTCTTATCTAGGAGGCATACCTCTACACCTCTAGGTCAACAACATCACGGAATATTCCGTCTGTTCTTTCTCTCCTCTCCTCTTTAATATTTTCAAATCCTGCAGTTATAAAGGAAAACATATATTGTCACATGTTCTATATAATATATAATTTAATAATATTATTTATTTCATTATTAACACACACAATTTTTACCTAATAATCTGTCAACTTTTATTTTCAGAAAACTCTCCAACGTTTTGGCCCTCAGGCCATTTTCAAGGAGAGAGCATAACTTTTTATATCTTAAATTTAAAACTTTTTCACACAAATAATTTTCTCTTATTCCAACAAACAACATGTTGTTAATTTAGTACTTACAAATAACAAGTTGTTATTTTCTCTTGAATATGAGAAAATTATTAGTGTGAGTTTAAATTTTTTAAATAATTTATTTATTGTTATTTACAACAGTATAACATATATACAACAAGTAAATTTTCTGTACGTAATATAGTGTCATGATACAAACATGTGAAGAATCTACCCATTGATAGAACTCCAATAACATTTCTAGATGAGAAGATCTGGAGGTCATCATCTTTTCAGACGCCTAGGATGATTATTAGGTAATGAAGGCAATGCCAGGTTAGAAACAAGTGGATTTGAGTGGTTGGGAAATTTTTCACGGAAGGAATGGTAGCTGGTTTTGGCCAAATCGGTAACATATGGGACATTGAGGTCATGATGGATGACTTGATTCGTGACAAAGTAAGGAGCATTAAGGATTGGATTCGGGAGGAATTCGATGGTTTAGTGGAGCCCCAAAGCTCAAATCCGTATGTCCAGATAGGCCTTATAATAGTCATGTAGATCAGTCTTTTGTAATGGATTGGAAATTTAGACCGTTTGTTTACTAAATGTTGTAATAGTCGAAATCGAGGGGCAGTTTCGTCTCTTTTCAGTCTTGTATGAGGATTCCATGTCAGTCGTTTGTCAAGATGTAGTCCTTAGTAACGGATTTGTTCGACAGGAATATGTGGAGTATTATTAAAGGATACTGTAGAGCAAGAGGTCATTGGTTTATGACGAAGGCTAAATGTGATTAGGTGGGATTTATTGGAAGTTTTAAATTTAAGATATAAAAAGTTATGTTGCCTCCTCGAAAATAATCTGAGGGCCCAAAGGGGAGTGTTTTCTGAAAATAAAATTTTAGAGGTTATTGGATCAAAATTGTGTTTATTAATAATGAAATAAATAATCTTTTTAAATTATATGTTATGTAGAATGTGTGATAATATTTGTTTTCCTTTATAGCTGTAGGATTTGAAAATATTAAAGAGGAGAAGAGAGAAAGAACAGACGGAATATTCCGTGAGTTCCAAAATAAGTGAATAAGTTATTTTATCTTATTCTTATCGTTTTAAAAAAATATATTTATTTATATTTAAAACAGTGTTAAAAATATATAAATAAATATAATGTAAATTTAATGTCAGTTGTACAACGACATGATAAAGACATGTGGAGAATCCAACCATTGATGCAACTTCAATAATATTTCTTGACCCAAAACACTCTGGATATACAAAAAAAATAATGAACAAAAAATTTATATAATAAATAAAATAGAAACATAACCACAATAATAATAAAGAAATATTACAGCAGTAGAATAAGAAAAAAATAATAATTATACTAAGTAAACGATAGCAAATAAAGAGAAAAAGGAAATTAAAAATTAAATTTTTTCCATTATAACACACATTGGAACCTATGGGAACCCTCTACCAAGCTTTTCCGCCGTTACGTGGAAGGCAAAACAGAACTCCAAGATATCCCAGCACTTCTCTCCAAACCGCGTCACTGGTAGATTCATAGTTAGTTTTGAAAAAGCATGTTAATATATAAAAAACAATGATAAAGAACTTTGAACTTCAATAACATTTCCACAGAAGATCTCGAGGCAATGTTCTTTTCGAGACGCCTAGGAGGATTATCAATAATAAATGAGAAGCCAGGTTAGATACAAATGGGTTTGTTTAGTTAGGAAGTTTATCATAGAAGGTATTTGTTTCTCGCCGAATTGGCAGCATATGGAACATTTAGGCTTTGATGAATAACTTGATTTGTGACAAACTAAGGACCATTAAGGATTTTGAATTGTAAGGATTGAATACGAAAGGAATTCGATGGTTTAGTGGAGCCACAACTTATTCTTTTAGACACTGTTGTTTGTACATAATTAATTTAAGACCTGTGTCATGCTTAAAAAAAACAAATATTATTAATAAAAGCCAGCCCTGTGAGGTTAACCCTGCCTCATGAAGTGGGTAACCTTCAATGGGAAAAATCTGGCGATTGAAGGTTATCATGAACAATCCACCCCTGTGAACGACCGTTGTTCAAACTGTACCGTACTAGAACCCCTGACCCTTAATCGGTTAAAATTGTACAAATTTATTTTTTATATATTGTTTCATATATATGTTTATTTTAATGTATTTATATTCTTGTAAATGTGTATTTATAACCTTGAGGATATTTGTTGATTTTTTTTTTTTTTTTTTAGATTTTATCAAATATTACCAATTTTTTTAAGTATTTATTTTGTAACCATTTATTTCGTATTAATTTATTTTACCTTATTTTTGCTAAAGAGAAAAAAAAATGTTTAGGGTTAATAAAAATAATTATTTAATAAATAACTCAAATACTATCCAATTATAGTCTCAAAACTTTATTTCTTTTATTCGCCCAACGTTTCGGCCAATCCGTCCATCTTCAGGGACATCTCAATACTACTTTGCAAACATATAATTTAAAACAACTCTAAAACTTCATTCAGGCTATTCTGCCTAGGTCAAAAATTTATATATAATTAGTTAATTATCCATTAAGAACACAGTCAAAAATTATTTCTTTGCAAACACTATTAATAGATATTTTGTGATAAATGTCTATTTTTAATGGATAATTAACTAATTAGATATAAATTTTTGACCTGGGCAGAATAGCCTGAATGAAGTTTTAGAGTTGTTTTAAATTATATGTTTGCAAAGTAGTATTGAGATGTCCCTGAAGATGGCCGAATTGGCCGAAACGTTG
>NW_027106378.1:143349-144620 GCF_000696795.3 Halyomorpha halys | reverse complement strand
ATTATATTTAGAGATATATAGGAAATTAATAAAAAAAAAATTATTTATTTTAAATTAATTGTATTGTGCCTTTCTTTTATAATATTTCAAAAAGTAACTGTTATACTAGTTCAAAGTAATTCTGACCAAATCATCTCCTTGCACAACCGTTAGTCTTTGTAAAAGTACTTCCATATAAAATACTCCACAGATTTTTTTTTTATTTGTATATTAATCTACTTTGGTATTAATAAAATAGCGAAATGCATTGTTGACATTGTTTCAAAGCATTAATATTAAATTTTTATTGTCAAACTATAATTAATAACCTATTTTAAAATTTTCAAGTAGGAACGGGGAAAAAAATTACAGTGAAAGTAAGCTGAAATGATGTCGGCCGATTATATACGGGGATTGTACAAATCTTCTACCGTGAGAAGCATCGTGAAGAATATATTAAAAAATTCACTCCTAAAGATTGAGTTACGCTTCTTAAAGCGTGTACTAACTCTCTGTAGAGGTATTGTTGGCTGAGTTATAAATTTATACTAGTAATCGTACATAGTTTTCATTAAAGTAATCATAAATTGGGGGGAAATAACTTATTGTTTCCCCTCTGGGACTCGTGTACTAAACAAAGCAAGTCCCACGTGCTGGTACGATGTGATAGTTTGAGGATGTATCTTAATATTTTTTCTGTAAAAATTAGTTATTAACGAAATTAAGCATTTTCAGTGGTTAGTTCAGAATATGTACTTTTTTCATGGTAATTATAAACCAATTTATGCACTGTGATGGGGTTCTTTGCTATATCTTCAGGATTTTCTGGGAAAGATTATAGGATGTTCCGAATTATTTCGAGAAAAAAAATTGTTAACAAAATTAACAATTTTTGACGTGTAGCTCAGAAAGTATACATTTTTTTCATGGTTACTATATTGCAATTTATGCACTGTCATACCGTTCTTCCCGTTGTGATGGGTTTTTTTTTGCTAAATATTCAGGATTTTCTGGGAAAGATTATCGAAAGTTCCGATTTACATCCAGAAAAAAAATTGTTAACAAAATTAACAATTTTTGACGTGTATCTGAGAAAGTGTACATTTTTTTCATGGTTATTAAATGCTAATTTTTTTTTTTTTTTTTTTTTTTTACGTTTCTCATACTTTATGCACTGCCATACCACTCATCCGAATGTGATAAGGTTCTTTGCTAAATGTTCAAGATTTTCTCGGGAAGCTCCGATTTTTATTTTCATATCTAACGTTTATTTAACCACTAACACCTGTTGA
>NW_027106378.1:133728-143026 GCF_000696795.3 Halyomorpha halys | reverse complement strand
CATCCTAACCCATTAATTCTTAATCTTTCATCCTTAACAATCCCTGATAATCCTCCGAGGCGTCTGAAAAGAAGATGGCCACGGGACCTTCTAGTTTAAATTAATGTTTGAAGTACCACCAATGGGTGGTTCCTTCCCAAGATTTTCAAGTGTATATGAAACATACTACATATTTACCTGTTGTATTATTTTGTACAGTTGTAAATTATAATAAATAAATGATAAAAAAAACCAAAAAAAAAACCTTTATTTATTGATAGATATTACAATCTATCACACAACGTCCACAACGTTGTTGGGCAATATGTAATATTGATGACTGATCACATTCATAAATTACAACTAAAATAAAATAAAATAAAAATAGATAAATAAATTTTAAAAAAATATAAAATCTCTCTCTAAATGTATACAAACTGAAGGATACAGAAATTGAACAAGATCAAATTATATACATGAAAAAATAAATAAATAAACTAAACTAAAACAATCATAATAAAAAATATATAAATCAATAAAATAATCAATAACCAGTCACTTTCATGCCCCACTATACATTATAGCCCACTCTATCCCCAAGTGTAAGGGGTAGAGCAGAGCTCTATGTGATCCCAGTGCATCCCTCATCTCACCGTGCCTCTGGTAATGAGCCAGTTGAGAGGCTAAGTCCCCTTAAGCCGCAAACTTTAACAAAATTAAGCATTTTGGGTAGCTCCGAAAGAATATACATTTTTTTTCATGTTTTTTTTGGTTTGTTTTTTTTGTCACCTATCGGCCACTAAGAACCACGTGAATATCAATGGTTAGGCTTCTTTGGGAGTCTTGATTTTCTTTCTTACCATCGCAGTTTCATGATCCTCGACTGCTTTTCTTTTCTTGCCTCGGACAACCGGACATGATTTTTCAATGTTTTCCTATACGTATCTCTATCTAGGCAGTCGGTATCTGAAAGTCTCTTTAATTCCTCTCTCATTTGCTTTGTGTATCCTCCCGTGTTTTTGTAGCTAAGATTTTTTTAAAAGATCTTCTTATTCAATCTTTCCTCCTTCATCCTCTTCATGTGCCCATAGAACATCAGCCTTCTGACTCTCATCTCGGTTTCCATGTCTTTGATGTTTCTGTAGATCTCTTCGTTAGATCTTAGCCTAATAACCTAGTAACCTTCTTGTGTTTTCCTGGGCCCATAGATTTTTCTTAAGATCCTCCTTTCTATTTTAGCAGGTTTTCCAACCATGTGGTCTTCACCCCGTATAAAATCACAGGCCTTATCACATCAGCATTGTAGGAGAGGTTCTTCATATTGCAAATTTTAGCTGTTTGAAAGCTTAAAATCTTATAATTTGGTGTTTTTTTTCACGATTATTATATACTATTATTTTTTTTTTTTTTACATTTTTCATATTCGAATAATGTTATTTGTGTTGTTATTAAATTCCCTGCAAAAATAAAAACCATTGAATTTTGACAATTATTAGCTAAGATGCAGCCTATTAAATGTTTACCCATATTATTAAAAAAAAGGCAGATTCTCTTTAAATTTTGTTTATTCTTCATTATAACTTGAAAGCCCTTCACTGTCGAAAGCTAAATGTTTGCTCTTTAAACCTATATTGACATAATTTAGACTTAATGCCCATATAAGGGCGAAGTATTGGTTTCAAATAAAGAAAAACTTTTCAGAAGATTTATTTGATATCTCCGGTTCTGATTTTTTAAATCAGAAACGGTTTGTTTACTTTGCTGCAGTTTATAATATTCAAAACCACTTCCAAGTTATGTGTAGATTGGTTTAGTCGTGTTTAAGTTATTTGTATTTGTTTACTATATATTTTTGTAATGTAATGTTATTTACTGCTTTATTAATTAATAAATATAATAAGCAATTAATTTAATCATTAATCCAATATGGAAATAACTAAATATATTGATTTTTATCAAACTTTTAATTGCATTCAATTAATCTATCTACATATCTAAATCAAGCATTTACATGAGTCTGTTAGTAATTTATAATTGTATTTTTTAAAAAAATAAAACACATTGTTCTAGAATTAAATTTGTAATCAGTTAACAATATACTTGATTTTAATATTAATTAATTAATAATATATATTGTTTTATATAAATTATTCTAGCTCTTTTTTATCAGTTTTAATGATCGTCCTTGAGTTTTACAATTAGTTTAACAGGAAATGATAGTCATTTAAACTTGAAGTGGATATGGATTTGCCGTACGATTTAAATTGTAAAACATAGATTTTTTTTTTTAGTTATTCACAAAAGTATATCCCAAGATTTACCAATTTATTCTAGTAGACACGATTTTCATTACACTACTACGCTTTCAATTGTTGCAGATACAACCGTAAATACAATACAAATACGTCTTTTATTGATACTATTATATTTTTTGCATACTACTCATTGACTTTAGAGGAATTATAAATATGTTGGAACCGAAATATGAACTAATTTTGGACAATTTTCGACCTCTGACGCAGAACGCAGGCATTCCGCTGCGGGCAAGGGTCTAATGACGCAACTCCTAGTATTATATCTATCCTTCATGTCTCACGGTCTGAGTGGAATATTTTGATTTAGTAATATTATTATAAAAATATTTAAATAAAATCATCTGTATCCAAATTGAGTCTCAAAACACTCTGTCCTAACGACCTACGTTTCGGGCAACCTGGATCTCTTCTTAACTATAAATTCTCACCTCACATCCTACTATTAAAATTTGTTCCAGGTTACTCTTCCCAGGTCTTTAATTTCAGTCACCTTATAAAACAATAAAACAATAGGGAATTTTCTTTCTTATATTTGACCCTGTATCGAGTTCTTAATCCTACTGCACTTTGTACCGAGGTCCATATAAACACCAGAAGTCTATGTATACAAATATATAAAGACAACAACATCAAATCTCTTAAATTCTCATAATTTAGGTAAATAAATTTGAATTATAAAAGACAAAATAACTTAAAGTAAAAAAAAAATTCTTATAATAAGGTGTAGATAGTTGACCGTAAATTAATAAGTAGAGAATATAGCCAGCGGGAGGGGGGGGGAGGTAGGTCCGGTCAGCAAAAACCACAAATAAACTAAAAATGAATGGAATATGGTCCGAGTGCGGTTACTCGGTAAATAATTATACTATTTTATTGAGCCAACGTTTCGCCCCACTTTGCAGGGCTTCGTCAGGGCTAAAAAAGATACAAACTCTATAGTTACAAAAAGGAAAAAAAGATAAGTGTAAAATAACAGGGGTGTAAAATGAAAAGTAAGATATAATAAGAAAAATTAAAGGTTGTAAATAGTAAATGAAAAGGGCAATAGTAACAGATATATAAGAGAAGAAATATTAAAGAAACTACAAATAAAGAGATGAAAAAAGAAAAAAAATACAAATCAAATGATGAGACAGAATGCATACCTGTTTTAACCGCAGTCAAAGACAAAGTGACGGTTTGTATTGGGAGGAGTGGGGATGGCAGTTATTCCACAATAACGAAAATAATTTGTAAAGTAAACATAGTAAAAAATTATTTAAATTAGGTGAACAATAAATGGTAATATACATAATAGGGGGAGAACAAATATTAATTAAAAAAAACAGATAGAAAAACAAAGGAAAAGTAAAGTATAAAATATTGGGATACAATGTGTGTAAGTGATTAAGAAACAAAATATTCCTAATGAGTGGGGATACAAAAAAGTGTAAAATATAATAGAAAATTAATAATAAAGTAATTAATATAAGTACACTTAAGAAGGTAACACATGAATATAAATTAAAAGATAAGATACATGAATATAAATGAAACAGGAAGGATAGTGAATACAAAAATAATTAAAAAAAAAAAAAAAAATGTGAGAAATTAGAGATACAAGAATAAAAGATATGACAAGAAAGTGGGCTTCTGAAATGCAGAAAAAAGTGATTATGAGGATTTTATTATGTTCAAAATGTGTCAAAATTAAAAAGAAATTATAAATTGATTAATAACCATGTAATTAGACAGTAGTAGATTGATGTCTATAAAACTTGAAATATAATAATATATAGTTAAGAAGATATGCAAGTAGTGTCTAAAAAACTGAAAAGTAATTTGTATCAACAGAGTAAACAATATGAAAGAAAAATAAAATTTTTGATACAATGGGTAAGTAACTTACTTATGAATAACAATGTGTAAATATATAAGTAATAAATATATGATTCAATGGACAAGAAAGTTATATAGATGAGTACCAAAAAGTAGTTACATTAAAAATACAGCGTATATAAAAACAATATTTTAAAAATGGAACAAGGGAAAAAAATAAAAAAATAATCTTATATTTAAAAAAAATAATAATAGTAAAAAAATGTTGGAAAGTAAAAAGGGAGAATAAACACACTTTGGGCTTAAACAGTCTGGCTGTATGATAGTGCAGTATGTTAGACTGTCACGTAAGGTCTGGCTTGATAGTTGAGAAAACATGGTAGTAAAGCTACTGTCATGTTGAACAGTTCACTTCTACACCTTGACTCTGAATGTCCCAGCTCATTCACCTTGAGTGGCAAAACATTGTTCCCTTAGTACAAGAGTCCGGTTTAAAAAAAGACAGTTATTTCACCCCAATTGTTGATTACCTTAATGAAAACTACCTATAATTAATAGTCAAAATTTATGAGTCTGCCAAGCATAGTTAGGGTACGTACAAAGTAGTATATTTTTCGAAACGTTAAAAAATTTTTTTTTTCATTCAGGGTTCCATATCTCTGAAATTTGCTATAAGAATAGAAAGCGTATAGAACATCTCTTAAACAAAAGTAAATTTGCTAAAATATGATCATTAATAGAACTATTTACGTTCCATAGTTCTCGAGATAAAAATTTTTAAAAACCATGTTTCAAAAAATGCATTCTGAAGAATTAGTAGTAATTGAATTTATCCTGGGAAATGTTTATCTAAGGAGCACTCAAATTAAAGCTAGTTTTGCTATGAAGTAATTTATGTACGTAGGAGTAAGTAGTGTTCCATATGTAACTGATGTAGATCGAACCAAATATCAATGCTTCCATTATAAACTCCTTAACCATCCAAACCCCCTAGATTCTACCCTTGCTTCCTCAAAATTATTTGGCCTCCAGACTTTGCCATATAAAAATGTTATTAGAGAACCAATGGATATTTTCTCTACATGCCTGTATTATTCCATCATGATCTTACTTCAAATTTACTAGATGTATTATTATGTACAGTTGTAAATGTCAATAAATAAATAATAATAATAACAAAATTATATTTTCGCCACTTAATTTGTCTTTGTTTTAAAAACTATTTTTGCATAATTTTTTACTCTTTATTTTATTCATTGGAGAAGATGGTAGGGGGGTGCGGTCACCAAAGAAACAACATAAATAAACCAAAAATATTTATTTATGCCGACGTTTCGACGTGATTTTCAGGTCTTCATCAGAGCTATAAAGACAAAAGGACAACAACCATCATTTAGAGAGAAAAAATTATATAAATAACAAAATATATATATAAATAAAATAATTATAATAATAAAAATAAATAAATACAAATATATAAAATAAAATAAATAATAGACTAAAAATTTGGAAATATAGATAAAAATGGAATGAAAATATAAATTAGCCCAAAAAGTAATGGGCTCTCATTATTTTACATTTTTTTTTCTTTTTCTTTTTTATTCTCAAATTGACTATTTCTACGATCTTTTGACCTTTAAATTTCTGTTTAAGTAACGTCTTTAACTAACTCTTTATAGATTCTTTTCACTGTATCATTTATTTATTACTCACATTCATATGCATATAAATAATAATGTAATTAATCTACTACTGTCTTTATCCATAGTTATTAATCAACTAATTTATATTTTCATTCCGTTATTATGTATATTTCCAAATTTTTAGTCTATTATTTATTTTTTTTATTTTTTTCTCTCTCTAAATGATGGTTGTTGTCGTTTTGTTTTTATAGCCCTGATGAAGACCTGAAAATCAGGACGAAACGTCGGCATAAATAAATATTTTTGGTTTATTTATGTTGTTTCTTTGCTGACCATCTTCTCCAATCAGTAATCTACGGTCAACTATTTACACCTCACTCTTTATTTTATTTGAATTACTTATTGTTTAATTACTTGTTGTTTTATCGTTTTATTTTAATTACTTTTTTACTGTTTGTATATTTGTTATATCTTCTTTTAGATCTGACGAAGCCAGGTAAAGTGGAGCAAAACGTTGGTTAAAATTTAATAAGTTTTTTACTATATTGTACATTTATTGACCACCACCTGGACTACCTTCCTGTAAATTATTTTTTATTTGTGTTTTCCTGTCATCAGTGAATTCGAAACTGCCACACCACCATCACTGAATCAATTTCTAGGAAGTTCAACAAAACAGAAAACTGTGACTTAAAAATTGATGTTTTTATGAGTGCTGTTGCTTTTAAAGTACCTACAAACTGTCAATACTGAAGCATACTCCAGAGCGTAGTCACGTTTAAAAACAATTGTTAATGAATAAGCATATAGAAAATATAATCGATCGTTGCATAATCTGCGATTATAATTCATCGTAAGCATCGAATGTTATAACAATTACAATACTAGTTGACCATAACTATTAATGAGTCTCTTTGAACATACGTGACCAGCGTTTTTATATGTACTCTTTATTGAACACAAAAATGCAAAAACGTGTGAATTAAATTTAAATTAACCTCGCTGTTATTCAAGAAAATGAGGATGTAATGATAATTCGCCTGAAAGGAGATTAAATTGAATTATTTATAATAATTTACCCACTGATTAAATTCGCGATTCGAATCAGAACAAGTCGAGACCGTGATCTCTCCTTATTACATTATGACCTGATTATATTTTGTTAAACACCGTAAATATAATTCATGTTACAGCATTGCGGCGTATAAGATGGGCATATAAGGTTTTAGGGCTTAGTAACGAGCAGATCCCTAAAGTGGTAATAAACACTGAACCAACGGGTAAACGTTCGAGAGGTTGGCCGAAACGTAGATGGGAGGATTATACGTCCAACGTTTCGGCCAATTCGCCCATCTTCAGGGACAATCCACTCAATACCACTTTGAAAACATATAATTTAACAACTCTAAAACTCCATGCAGGCTATTCTGCCCAGGTCAAAATATCAATATCTAATTAGTCAATAATCAATTAAACAAAGTCAATTTATTTTAATTATTTAGTTATCTGCAGACAACTATTCCTTAAAACTTTTAACACAACAAAAATTGTTTAATTGATTATTGACTAATTAGATATTGATATTTTGACCTGGGCAGAATAGCCTGAATGGAGTTTTAGAGTTGTTAAGTTATATGTTTTCAAAGTGGTATTGAGTGGATTGTCCCTGAAGATGGCCGAATTGCCCGAAACGTTGGACTTATAAGAGAAATAAGAAGTTTTGAGACTATAATGGATAGAGTTTCAATTATTTATTTAAAAAATTACCAGTCTCAAGAAAATATTAAGATTATAAATAAGAAATTATTATTATATTTTGTTAAACTGTTGTGTTCTTGCCAGGAACAAAGTTGATATTGTTAATTCTCACCTCAAAAAATCTTAAAATAAGAAATTTTATAACAACAGAAAAATAAAAATCTAATTGAAAATATACTAGTATATTTATATATGTATATGTATATAATTTTATACATTTTTAAAAAATAATAAATAATTATATAATTATAATTATAATTATTTTTTTTTGTTTGAATGCTATTATTTTTGGAACTTCCTATCCGATTTTAAATAAATCTGTAATTATTTTAGACAGAGCTATTATTGAGGAAAGCTATAAGAACACTACAACCCTTAGAGAGGGATCAGTCAACGACCTATATAATAGAAAGCTTGCATAGGTGTCGATACAATAGCAGTCGATTTGACTGAATCGATACCGTTCTATTATTGGCTCTCTCTGTTGTAAATGGCGTTATCATGGTGACTGGCCCTGCCAACATAGCTGTCATATTGAACACGTCCTATGTATATATGTATTTATGTACAGGTCTATTTACATATCGTGTTAGCACGACTGTGCTTCGTGGTTTAATTTACACTCCATCTCTATTAGTAGTCACAGAACGGCATTTGATTATATTGTAAAATGAAATCTACACACCTTTCATTTATCCCCCCCCTAATTTGAGTTTAATCCTGGCTCGTTTCAGAACAGACATTGTCTATACTATTCAAGGTGTATGATACAGTTGACGGATTGAAAAACGCCTACTTCTAAAATTTAGAAAAGTACTTTTAATTAATGGGGTGTATAAAAAAAAAAAAAAATGATAGTATTATCAAATTCAAGATTTTAAAGAACTGTTAATATTTTAATCCTGTTTAATACTTACCAATACTTAATAATCCCTTTAAAGCATTCTCTAAGGTTGTTTAATCCCATTCGACTCCTTCAAAAAAATTGTCAGTTTAGTTATTTGTTTCAAAAAAGCAACGTGGCAGTGCCCTACTAAATTCTTGTAATTTTAAGACATTCCTGGAAAAAAAATTTCACAGCCGCTGAAGTAACTTGTGAAATTATTAAATATGAAGGGGAAGGTGTCCTTGACTTGAAAAATTTAGCAGTGGAGATAGGACGTTGGAAAGGAAAAAGGGCTTCAGGAGACCATAAATAGATATTCAAGAGGTCCTGCAGGAAGCTGTTGAGTTAAATCCGTCCACAAGTACTCGGGAACTTGCCAGAGAGTGTGGTGTGTCGAAAGATACTGTTCGTCGCCATCTACTCTCCGTGGGGAAGGTGAAACGGAGCAGTAGACTGGTTCCTCGCGAACTTACTCCTCAGCAATCAGCTAAGAGGTTATTTGTAAAAAAAAAAGTTTAAAGACCTTCATGGGTTCGAAATCTTGCATTATCCACCATATAGTCCAGACCTCGCACCATGGAATTATAACTTGTTTCGATCCATGGCCCAAGTTGAAATTGCGGTCCAAGAGTTCTTTGACAGCCATCCCTACGAATGGATGCGTGGAATCGACTAGATGGCTAATGACGGTAGATATGGATAGGAATGGACTATACTTTGAGAATTAATTGTATTTTATATCAATGAAATAATAATACAAATATTTAGTTGAAAAAAGGTCATTTTTTTTTATTTTTTTTTTTACATCCCATTAATTATAAATCTCGTTCCAAAATTTGAACATTGTCGTTTTACCAAAGTATGATAGAAATTTTTTTTTTTTTTTTTTTTATTATTTA
>NW_027106378.1:126985-132838 GCF_000696795.3 Halyomorpha halys | reverse complement strand
TGATTTACTTTAAAGGTTCTATCAGTGAGGTAGGAGCGGATTATAAGGAAATATGTTGGGGGTAGGAGTTGACGAAGTTTATAGAGCAGACCTGGATGCCAGTCTCGATCAAAAGCTTGTTCAACATCGAGGTAGACTCCCGATAGAAATATAAAAATTAAAAAAGTTTACTAAAATATCCTTCTTATTTATTGAATGCTAAATTATTATTGAATCAATATTAAAAATATTTTATGGAGTTAGTCACCCTGTCAATTGAATATATAGGTTAATTTAAATATATATATATTTTTTAATTTAAGTGAAATTAGAAAAAAAAAAAAACCTGTCATAGCACTCATATTTCTAATAATCTACAAGTTAAATTGGACTGACCGCAAAGTTTTGTTCATCAGGATACCAGGACACAAGAACATACCGGTAAAGCTGAGCAAGCGACAAAAGCTGCATCATTGATCTGACTGCTTAGGTTGCCCCCATAACGACCTCTATCCTCTCACGACAATACAAATATTTAATAAAGGCAACTTGGACCTACACAACAGAACACATTAAGAGTACACTGCATCCTGGAAAACATCAATCTGGACGCCACGAAGCAATACTGACCAGTCTATGAATTGGACACACTGGACTAACCCAAGAATATTTACTGTCAGGGATATCTATACCAACATGTAGACAGTGTTACGTACCAATAACTGTTAAACACATACTGACAGACTGCAGTAAAATTAAATTGGATAAAGCTTATTTTATTCTAGTAATAATAACCAGTCTCTTAAAAAGTGTAAAAATTATATATAGCTGAATATTTTGATGAAGTTATTTATTTGTAAATAACTGTAAACCAGTTTAATTACCTGGGAAGCCTAGTTACATATGATAACATAGTAGAGGGCAAAATAGAGGCCAGGATAGCAGAAGGAAATAAATGTTATTTCTCACTGTAGAAAATAATGAATTTTAGAGCTCTCTTTAAAAGGATGAGAGTGGTCATTTACAAAACCATCGTTAGGTCAGTAGTGATCTATGGGGGAGGAACATGGCCCTTGACAAGAAAATCAGAACAGATGCTCAACTCCTGAGAAAGGTATTGAGAAGGATATGGCAAGGAGTCTCGGAGAATGAAGTTTGGAGAAGAAAAAGGAATGAGGAACTGATAAATTTGTATGAAGAACCCAGCATCGTGGCGTTAATAAAAGTGTAAGATTAAGATAGTTAGGACATGTTGAGAGGATGCCCGATGAAAGGATACCAAAAAAGATGGTTTATGGCAAACCAGATGGAAAACGGAAAAGAGGACGTCCCCGGATCAGATGGCTGGACGATGTGGAGGAGGATTTGAAGCTCTGGAAGGTTGGCAGATGGAAGGAGAGAGCAAGAGACTGTGTAGATTGGTTGGCTGTTGTGGAGGAGGTTCTTGCAGGCAGTGTAGTGCCATAATAATAATATTTATTTATATCATCAATCAGTTATTAACTCACAATAAAAACTATTTCGGAAATATTAAACACTATCTAAAAAAAAATTAAATTGAAATAAAGGAGTTCCGATATTTTTTTTCTATTCCGGGTTATTTTTGACTTACGGAAGGGTTATCTACAGGTAACTATCCTATTCTAAAAAATGGTGGAGGGGAGGGGGTCCCATAAATAAGGGTTCTTATGTCTCTCTAAGAGATCTCTTCAGGATCTTCTATTAACATGTCAATAATTTTTGGATATTTTTAGTTTTTCTTCTTATATAATAATTTAAATAAAGACTAACGTAATTTTTGTTTTTATTTTTCAGGTAAGTGTTGTGAGATAACTAAATGACTCGAATACTTTATATTTTATATTGCAGTATACTGTGAGTAATATAATTCATCTATTTTTATTCATCTATTTATATTTATATATTATATTCATCTATTTAAGAACCCAAAAGGGGAAAAAAGCCACTGCCTGTAACTACTAGTCGAAATTGATGTCATTTTCCATGCCAACTAAAAAAAAAATATCGAGGATGAATGGAATATGGTCCGGGTGCGGTAAAAAAAAACTCAAATAGTAAATAATTATACTATTTTATTGAGCCAACGTTACGGCCAACGTTGCAGGGCTTCAAAGACAGAGTGAAAAAAAAATAAATTTCCATCCAGAGCTCCATATCGTTAAAAGTACCAAATCCTCTAGAACATCATTTAAATTAGAGTAAAATTATTAAATATAGGCCCTAGCAGAGCAGTTTACATTCAATTGTTCAATAGTGAATTTATTTGTAATAGTAAGTTTCAATTTGAGTCCTATACTATATTCAATAATTCCCGAAATTTGTATCCACTAAAAACGAGAAAATATTTTTTTAATTTATTATGTTGATATTATCGAGAATAATCTTATAATAAGTTATTTTATGGTGTATTCAACGAGCTTAAAATTGAGCCCAAATATAACTTTATGTTCAATTTTTACCTAAATACTGTTTTTATAAGACTAGTATTGTTTTTCTCAAACAACATGAAATCATCATTATCTGAACCATATTTTGGCTAATATTACATTAAAAACTACTTATTAGTGCATTTTGTAAGCTTTAATTTTAGTTCTAATAGAGTTCTTTATATTTAGTAATTCCCGAGATAAAGTTATCTTAAACGTTACAGATCATAAAAAATGTAATGAAAAATCAATAATTAGTGAATTTATTTGGGGAAATCTATGTCTCAGGAACCATGAGACGTAAAGATATCTATTAGCACTCAAATTACAGTCGATTTAATATGATATAAACCAGTTTACTCCGTTTATATTCGTAAGAGTAGGAGTTTTCATGATATTTGCTAGTTGTTCGAAAAAAAGTCTTATGAAAAATTTATATTCATATGCGAATGTCATTAAAACTACTAAATATTTTCCATGCCAACTAAAAATAAATTTCCATTCAGAGCTCCATATCATTAAATGTGCCAATTCCTCTAGAACATCATTTTTACTAGAGTAAAATTATTAAATATAGGCCCTAGCAGAGCAGTTTACATTCAATTGTTCAATAGTGCATTTATCCACTAAAAACGAGAAAATATTTTTTAAATTTATTATGGTAAATATTGTGAAAACTACTGTTTTTTAGAAAATAATCTTATAATAAGCTATTTTATGGTGTATTCAACGAGCTTAAAATTGAGTCCAAATATAACTCATTATGTTCAATTTTTACCTTTATAATGTTTTTATAAGACCAGTATTGTTTTTCTAAAACACCGTAAAATCATAATTATCTAATATTAAATTAATTCATATGATAATAAAGATTTTTTTAATAATTTATTTATTGATATTTACAACTGTATACACATATATACAACAAGTAAATTTGCTGTAGGTGACATAGTAACATGATAAAAACATGTGGAGAATCTACCCACTGATAGAACTCCAATAACATTTCTAGAGAAGATCTCGAGGCCATCTTCTTTTCAGACGCCTAGGAGGATTATTAGGTAATGAAGGAGAAGCCAGGTTAGAAACAAGTGGATTTGGGTGGTTGAGAAGTTTATTATGGAAGGAACGGTATCTGGTTCTGGCCAAATCGGCAACATATGGAATATTGAGGTCCTGATGTATGACTTGATTTGTGACAAAGTAAGGAGCATTAAGAATTTTACGAAGGATTTTGGACTGTAAGGATAATAAAGATTAAAATCATCATAATCATATTTTGACTAATATTTAGGAACCTCTATTATATTATGGAGATGGTTATAAACTACTTACAGCTTCAATTTGAGTTCTAATAGAGCTCTTAATATTTAATAATTCCCGATATACAGTCATTTTAAACGTTACATTTCATAAAAAATGTACTGTAAAATCAGTAGTTGGTGAATTTATTGTGGGGAATCTATATCTCAGGAATCATAAGAGGTACAAATGTCGATTAGCTCCGGCTAATCGATTTTAATTCAAATCCGCACAAAAGCTGCTGTCACTCATTGGACAAATATGAGTCTCGGCTTTTTCCGTTATAATTGGATATGTTCTGCTTTTCCTCCATTTGTTCATTATGTTCTGTATTTATCCACCGTTTGAGAACTGTTTATTTTTTCAAAATTATTATATTTTGAAAGCATTGCATTACACATATAAATGATTGACTGTATTATTTCGAATTATGGAGACGATTGTCGGGGGTGCGGTGAAAAGAAAAGAAAAATTAGTTGTTAACGACGTAGAGCTTCATCGTGGCTAAGAAGGTATAAAGACGACTAAAAATATTTTTACATGGCTGGATAATAAGGTTTCAAAAGTTAAAAAGTCAAAAAAAAATAGTTAATGATAGTAATATAAAAAAAAAATACGCAAACTATTTGAGTGCTTTGTTCTCTGCATGCATCTTTGTTGATTCTGATTATCCATATGGGTTTTGACCTCCCGTTGTCTCTTTCCAACTATACTGCCATTCATTCTTGTGTAGAGGCGTCCTGATGGATTGCTTCGAGCCACATGTTCCCCCACCTGAGATAGTGACTGACCAGTCTCTGCAAGCAGTGCACTATTAGCTCTTCTCATAATCATTTAGAGATAGTTGACCGTGGATGATTTATAAGAGGAGAAGATGGTTGGGGATTGTAGTCAAAATAAAACACAAATTGAAGTAACTTATTTAACTTAATTATTATTGTTGTTTTCAATTTATTTTATTTTTATTTCTTTTGTTAAACTTAACTTATATTTTGCCTCTTTATCTAATATTATGGTTACATATTTTTTTTTTTCTCTCAATTTTATTTTTCTTTCCATAATTTTAATTTTTCAATATTAATAAACTAATATATTCATATTTCTTTGCATTATATCAGTTCATTTTTATTTTATTTTCCACTACTTTCATCACTTTATTTTATTAATTCCATTCTATACAATTATTTATTTTATGTCATTCTGTTTATATTTTCTGTATTCATTGGTTGTTATATTGTTCTGTTCTTAGCCCTGATGAAGGCTAGAAATTCTGACCGAAACGTTAGCACGATTGAATACGTTACTTCAACTTATTTGTGTTATATTTTGACCGCACCCCCAACCATCTTCTCTTATCAGTTTTTCTCCTCTATATGTTAGGGCACTGATCCCAGATCGCTGGCTTTATCATAGCATTGTACATTTTCAGATTTTTAGAGTTTTTTAGGATTTCAGTATTCTTGTACACTCCCAACATTTCCTTTACTATTTATTCCATATATATACAAATGAACATAAAAAAATACAATATAAAAATGAGGATGATCCAATTGATCCGATGCTAATCTGGCAATAAAAGGCGACGCCCGACCTTGAAGTGCGACGATAATGTCAGATTTAGAATCCTTAGTAGGTGATAAAAATGCTAAGTTGTTGTTTCAGTAGCCAGTACAATTAACCACAGCCATGGTAACTCATAGAAATCACCATTTTATTGAAATCGGTTGAACAATACAAGCTTTGATATAGTCCGGTCTTACTATCTTTTTAATGTATTGATTATCTAAAGATAAAATTTTAAAAAATCCTTCTTGGATAAGGAATTAGGGTCTTACTGTTTCCTGAGGATCCTGATCATAATATGGCAGAATGGACGCTGTTGGAGCGAGGGGCGTTTCGTAACTGAAAAACCGACCTCTTCCCTAGAGAAAAATGTTCGCTGATTCGGGTTACAAAATATAAAAAACGGAGGACCTGAAGTGAAAATCACAAAAACAAAAGAATAAAGAAAATTAAAGACTAAAAAAAACTTCCAACTGATACACAAATTTAATTAAATTAAATATAACAAAAAAATGAAATGAAATGAAAAAATAACTTTATTCTGGGACATATGTCCCCTAAG
>NW_027106378.1:124682-125880 GCF_000696795.3 Halyomorpha halys | reverse complement strand
ATATCTTAAAAACTACCAACAACACTAGAAAATCTAAGAGAACATTATTTAAAGAAGAGTAAATTTTCTGAAATATTAGCCCTAACAGCTATTTAAGTCCAATAGTTTTCATGATATAGCTTTTTAAAAAGCAAAATTTCTTAAAAATCTACTGAAAGATTAGTAGTTAGTTAATTTATTTTGAGAAATCTATATCTCAGGAACTATGTGATGTACAGATGTCTATTAGCACTCAAATTAAAGCTAGTTTAGTGGGCTATAAAGACGTTTATGACCTTTACCTTCGTAGGAATAGTAGTTTTCATGATATTTGCTAAAATAAATGGATTTAAATCTTTCTAATCATTCAGTAGATTTGAAAGAATTTTATTTTAATTTCTGCTTTTTAAGAAGCTATATCTCGAAAACTAATTAACGTTAATAACTCTATTAGGGCTTATATTTCAGCAAATTTACTCTTGTTTAAATGACGTTCTCATAGGTTTTCTTGTGTTGTTCCTACTTTTTAAGATATAGAGCTCCGAATGAAAAATTAGTTGTTTTTTTATCGCTTTGAAACAGCCCCCATATTTTATTCCCCCTACCTATACTTGGCAGACTCATCAATTTTCCCTATTAATTATACATAGCTTTCATTAAAGTAATCAAAAATGTGGGTGAGATAACTGCCTTTTTTTATCCTCTCAGGCTCGTGTACTATCAGTCCGTGTACAGACCGTAATCCCATTGCAAGAATGTTGTTGTCGAAATGCTATACTGCAGTGATATATTTATACTCCCGTTCCACAACAAACCTCTATTGTTTATGAATTTACGTAATAATTTTTAATATAAATTTAATATACAAAACAATGTGTGGATAAAATAACTAAAAAATTAACTTATAATTAACAAAAAAAACAAACCACTTGAAATTAAATTAAACTAAATCAAGAAAAGAAAATACACTTATGGGCGTTAACAAGCGCTATCTATTTTATTGCCAATAACTACTACTACTACTACAAGCAGCTGTAATTTCATCATAAACTACTTAATGGTGCATTTAGTAAGCTTCAATTTGAGTCCTATACAGTTGTTTATATTCAATAATTCCAGTGATTTTTTTCAAAATCTTTTTTTCCCCAAAAACGAGAAAATATTTTCTAAATTTATTGTGGTAAATATGAAAACTACTATTCTTTAGAAAATAATCTTA
>NW_027106378.1:120655-124632 GCF_000696795.3 Halyomorpha halys | reverse complement strand
CTTTATTTTCATTTCAGTAACTGTTAATTGATTTATTAGTTTTATCAGTAGAAATCAATTCATATTCTACTGATCTAGCTTATAAACTGTAGTAGCCTGCACAACGCCGTCATAGTAAAAATTATATTTAATAAATTTCACTTATATCTATCATTTTATTTGTTATTTTGGCACCAACCGATAGTGTGTTGTTACAAAAAAAAAGGAATGAGTGTGAAGTAAAAAAAGAAAATATTTTGATATAGATGTATAAACAAAAAAAAAATTTCTTTACTCAAGAATAATAATTTAATTAACCTGAGTTACTTAGAAAAAAAAAAGAAAAAAAATATGAAGCTCCATGAGAGAATGGGAGAAAAAATGGCACTTGCAGTAGATTGCAGGGGGGTCGATATGCGCATATCGATTATATTTCTCACTTCCACTCTCATCCGAGATTAACGTCTGTCGTAAACTGCGGTTGTCCATTCGATACGTTAGGTGAGGGTCACTAGTAACGTGAACCCCGAAAACCAAGTAGTCTGCTGAGTTAGAAAGTCGGTGAGCCGGTGAGTACCTCTTAACTCTCACTCTATGCTACAAGTACAAGAGCCGGGAAGAAAAAGAGGCAGTTATGCTATCCCAATCTTTGATTAATTTAATGAAAACTAGGTATAATTACTGGTCGAAATTGATGAGTCTGCCAAGTATAGATAGGAGAAATAAAAATGGCGGCTGTTTCAAAACCTTAAAAAAACATTAATTTTTCATTCAGAGCTCTATATCTTAAAAACTACCAACAACACTAGAAAATCTAAGAGAACATTATTTAAAGAAGAGTAAATTTTCTGAAATATTAGCCCTAACAGCTATTTAAGTCCAATAGTTTTCATGATATAGCTTTTTAAAAAGCAAAATTTCTTAAAAATCTACTGAAAGATTAGTAGTTAGTTAATTTATTTTGAGAAATCTATATCTCAGGAACTATGTGATGTACAGATGTCTATTAGCACTCAAATTAAAGCTAGTTTAGTGGGCTATAAAGACGTTTATGACCTTTACCTTCGTAGGAATAGTAGTTTTCATGATATTTGCTAAAATAAATGGATTTAAATCTTTCTAATCATTCAGTAGATTTGAAAGAATTTTATTTTAATTTCTGCTTTTTAAGAAGCTATATCTCGAAAACTAATTAACGTTAATAACTCTATTAGGGCTTATATTTCAGCAAATTTACTCTTGTTTAAATGACGTTCTCATAGGTTTTCTTGTGTTGTTCCTACTTTTTAAGATATAGAGCTCCGAATGAAAAATTAGTTGTTTTTTTATCGCTTTGAAACAGCCCCCATATTTTATTCCCCCTACCTATACTTGGCAGACTCATCAATTTTCCCTATTAATTATACATAGCTTTCATTAAAGTAATCAAAAATGTGGGTGAGATAACTGCCTTTTTTTATCCTCTCAGGCTCGTGTACTATCAGTCCGTGTACAGACCGTAATCCCATTGCAAGAATGTTGTTGTCGAAATGCTATACTGCAGTGATATATTTATACTCCCGTTCCACAACAAACCTCTATTGTTTATGAATTTACGTAATAATTTTTAATATAAATTTAATATACAAAACAATGTGTGGATAAAATAACTAAAAAATTAACTTATAATTAACAAAAAAAACAAACCACTTGAAATTAAATTAAACTAAATCAAGAAAAGAAAATACACTTATGGGCGTTAACAAGCGCTATCTATTTTATTGCCAATAACTACTACTACTACTACAAGCAGCTGTAATTTCATCATAAACTACTTAATGGTGCATTTAGTAAGCTTAAATTTGAGTCCTATACAGTTGTTTATATTCAATAATTCCAGTGATTTTTTTCAAAATCTTTTTTTCCCCAAAAACGAGAAAATATTTTCTAAATTTATTGTGGTAAATATGAAAACTACTATTCTTTAGAAAATAATCTTATAAAGAAGCTATTTTATGGTGTATTCAACGAGCTTAAAATTCAGCCCAAATATAACTCTTTATGTTCAATTTTTACTTAAATACTGTTTTTATAAGACTAGTATTGTTTTTCTCAAACAACATGAAATCGTCATTATCTGAACCATATTTTGGCTAATATTACGGAGATGGTCATTAAAAACTACTTATTAGTGCATTTTGTAAGCTTTAATTTTAGTTCTAATAGAGTTCTTTATATTTAATAATTCCCGAGATACAGATACAGATACAGATACAGATATCTTAAACGTTACAGATCATAAAAAATGTAATGAAAAATCAATAATTAGTGAATTTATTGTGGGAAATCTATGTCTCAGAAACCATGAGACGTAAAGAAATCTATTAGCAGTCAAATTACAGTTGATTTACTATGATATAAACCAGTTTACCCTGTTTATATTCGTAAGAGTAGGAGTTTTCATGATATTTGCTAAAATAAATTGATTTCTAGTTGTTCTGAAAAAATTTCTTATGAAAAATTTATATTCATATGCCAATCTCATTAAAACTACCGTTTAGATTGAATGATTTCAGAGATAGGTTTCTTTAAAAAGCCTAATTTCATAAAATATATACTGAAAAATCAGTATTTAGTGAATGTTTTTTTTAAAAATCTATATTTCAGAAATCGTAATGTACACATGTTTAATAATACTATGAAATAGTTTATATAA
Organism: Halyomorpha halys; assembly: GCF_000696795.3. Lineage (NCBI taxonomy): Eukaryota > Metazoa > Arthropoda > Insecta > Hemiptera > Pentatomidae > Halyomorpha > Halyomorpha halys. The sequence continues at coordinate 121,958 of NW_027106378.1, read as the reverse complement.
CGTTTTTCTTACTTAGGTGGTGTAGTATTTTTTTTTTATGATACATGCATTTCGCTTATGGAATTTTATCCGAACAACTAGAAATCAATTTCCTTTAGCAAATATCATGAAAACTACTGCTCTTATGAAGATAAACGTTTTTCAACTACTTAATAGTTGATTAAACTAATTTTTATTTATCAAATAACCATATCTTCTCTTATGTTTTCTTAATTTAATTTATGATTAAAATTAGCTATATATATATATATATATAAAATTGTTTTTAGTTATAGATATTACTGGATCTTTCTTTTTATCGTATCCTGTATTATCTTGTTTTATTATCATTATTGTATTAATTCACTAATTGTAAATTTGCAGCACTATTATTCACTTTAAAGTCCTTTTGAAAAATAATTATTGTTGTATTTACTTTATTTTCATTTCAGTAACTGTTAATTGATTTATTAGTTTTATCAGTAGAAATCAATTCATATTCTACTGATCTAGCTTATAAACTGTAGTAGACTGCACAACGCCGTCATAGTAAAAATTATATTTAATAAATTTCACTTATATCTATCATTTTATTTGTTATTTTGGCACCAACCGATAGTGTTAAAATCGTAACCGTGTAATTTTCTAAATGAAAAAAAAAATTCCTTTAATTTGAGTTTTAGGAAACCTATTCATCCCATTGTGATGGGGCTCTTTGCTAAATGTTTAAGATTTTCCCGGGAAGATTATAGACTATTCCGATTTCTGTAAAAAAAAAGTATATTAACAAAATTAAGCGTTTTAGCTCAGAAAGTATACATTTTTTGTTATGGTTATAATTTGTCTCATTCTGATGAATAAGAAAAAAAATATTACTGGTTTCATTAAATGATTTTTTTTTCATTTAAAAAAAAAATACATAAAGATTTCAGGTATGTAAGTCAACAAAATATTTAGAAAAAAACAGATCATATACGTTTTTATCGTCGCCTGAAACCCTTAAATTAGGAATTTTCCATCTTGATTTATTCAGAGAAATTTTTTTTCTCTTTCGAACAGTGATTCCCGAAGTGGGCGCCGCAGCGATTCAATGGCCACAGGTGCATCTGGGGGGCGATGAACTACAAATTGTCAAGGTGAACAATATTACTGCTGACGAAAATACAGCCGAGGATTACTAAATTAGTAGTACCACACTAGGTTCATCCTTCTTCAAGATGATTTCGAATGTTTTAACTTTTTTTGTATTACATTTTATTCTGAGTTTAATAAATAGTTTCATAATTTCTGAGTTCAATGATTCTAATTTACATCGTTCTTTGCT
>NW_027106378.1:115677-120270 GCF_000696795.3 Halyomorpha halys | reverse complement strand
GGAACGGTATCTGGTTCTGGCCAAATCGGCAACATATGGAATATTGAGGTCCTGATGGATGACTTGATTTGTGACAAAGAATGGAGCATTAAGGATTTTACGAAGGATTTTGGACTGTAAGGATAATACAGATTAAAATCATCATAATCATATTTTGACTAATATTAAGGAACCTCTATTATATTATGGAGATGGTTATAAACTACTTACAGCTTCAATTTGAGTTCTAATAGAGCTCTTTATGTTTAATAATTTCCGATATACAGTCATTTTAAACGTTACATTTCATAAAAAATGTACTGTAAATCGGTAGTTGGTGAATTTATTGTGGGGAATCTATATCTCAGGAATCATAAGAGGTACAAATGTCGATTAGCTCCCGCTAATCGATTTTAATTCAAAGCTGCTGTCACTCATTGGACAAATATGAGTCTGGGCTTTTTCCGTTATAATTGGATATGTTCTGCTTTTCCTCCATTTGTTCATTATGTTCTGTATTTATCCACCGTTTGATAACTGTTCATTTTTTCAAAATTATTATATTTTGATGGCATTGTATTTCACATATAAATGATTGACTGTATTATTTCGAATTATGGAGACGATAGTTGGGGTGTGGTGAAAAGAAAACAAAAAGTAGTTAACAACTTAGTTGAGCTTAATCGTGGCTAAGGAGGTATTAAGACGACTAAAAATATTTTAACATGGTTGGATAATAAGGATTTAAAAGTTAAGTTAATGCATGGTTAAAATTATGTAAATATAAGTGAAAAGGGAATTATATACAATGAACAAAAAAAAAAAAAAAAGTTAATGATAGTAATATAAAAAAAAATACGCAAACTATTTGAGTGCTTTGTTCTCTGCATGCATCTTTGTTGATTCTGATTATTCATATGGGTTTTGACCTTCCGTTGTATCTTTCCAACTATACTGACATTCATTCTTGTGTAGAGGCGTCCTGATGGATTGCTTCGAGCCACATGTTCCCCCCCAAACATCTCAAGCTCCTTGCCTTCATGTCATGAGATAGTGCACTATTAGTTCTTCTCATAATCATGAGAGATAGAGAGTGGATGACTTATAAGAGGAGAAGATGGTTGGGGGATGTGGTCAAAATAAAACAAATAAGTTGAAGTAACTTATTTAACTTATTATTATTGTATAACTTATTTAACTTTTCATTTTTTTTTTTTTTATTTCTTTTGTTGAACTTAACTTATATTTTGCCTCTTTATCTAATATTTTGGTTACATATATTTTCTTTCTCTCAATTTTATTTTTCTTTCCATAATTTTAATTTTTCAATTATTAATAAACTAATATATTCATATTTCTTTGCATTATATCACTTAATTTTTATTTTATTTCCTTAATTATGTTATTTTACCTACTTATTCAATTACCTATGTGTACATTTTATTTTCCACTTCTTTCATCACTTTATTTTATTAATTCCATTCTATACAATTATTTACTTTATGTCATTCTGTTTATATTTTCTTTATTCATTGGTTGTTATATTGTTCTGTTCTTAGCCCTGATGAAGCTAGGAATTCTGACCGAAACGTTAGCACGATTGAATAAGTTACTTCTACTTATTTGTGTTATATTTTGACCGCACTCCCAACCATCTTCTCTTATTAGTTCTTCTCCTCCATGTGTTAGGGCTGGCTTTATTATAGCATTGACAATCCTTAGTTTCAGATTTTTTAGGATTTCAGTATTCTCGTATACTCCCAACATTTTCTTTACTATATATTCCACATATATACAAATGAACATAAAAAAAATACAATATAAAAATGAGGATGATACAATTGATCCGATGCTAATCTGGCAATAAAAGGCGATGCCCGACCTTGAAGTGCGGCGATAATGTCAGATTTAGAATCCTTAGTAGGCGATAAAAATGCTAAGTTGTTGTTTCAGTAGCCAGTACAATTAACCACAGCCATGGTAACTCATATAAATCACCATTTTATTGAAATCGGTTGAACAATACAAGCTTTGATATAGTCCACTTTTATTATCTTGATTATCCACTTGATTATCTAAAGAAAAAATTTTAAAAAATCTTTCTTGGATAAGCAATTAGGGTCTTACTGTTTCCTGAGGGTCGTGATCATAACATAGCAGAATGGACGCTGTTGGAGCGAAAGGCGTATCGTAACTGAAAAACCGACCTCTTCCCCAGAGAAAAATGTTGGCTGATTCGGGTTACAAAATATAAAAAACGGAGGACCTGAAGTGAAAATCACAAAAACAAAAGAATAAAGACTAAAAAAAACCTTCCAACTGATACACAAATTTAGTTAAATTAAATATAACAAAAAAATGAAATGAAAAAATTACTTTATTCTGGGACCCTATGTCCCCTAAGAATAATTACATGGTTCATATAGTGAGATTTTTATCTGGCGAGCGTTTACAAATTTTCAGATAGTAGAATGAAATTACATTGGTATATTGGCTTTACTACTGTTTATAATGTTAATCAATAACTGCCTGTTTATTTGATTACAAAGATGTGGAGGTTTGGTTATTCAATAAATGAAGGAATAAGTGTTGTTTAAAGGAGAGAATGGATGAGGACTGGCGAATGGAGATGGGAAGAGAATTCCAGAGGGAGGTTGCACGTATGACGAAGGATTTGCTAAAGAAGGAGGTTCTATAGGAGGGCATATATAAATCATTCGGATGGGATCTGGTGTTTAATGAGTGGTTGGATGAACGAAGAGTGAGGAGATCTATGATATATGTAGGTTTTTTGATGTTAAGAACTTGGAATAGAAAAACACCAAGAAGGTATTGTCTTCGGGAGGTTGGATAGAACCACTTCAACTCGGAATACCAACGGGAGACTTGAGAGTGCCTAGGGAACCCAAAGATAAATCTTACAAAAAAATGAACTGTTGTGTTGTTACAAAAAAAAGTAATGAGTGTGAAGTAAAAAAAGAAAATATTTTGATATATATGTATAAACAAAAAAAAAATTTCTTTACACAAAAATAATAATAATTTAATTAACCTGAGTTGCTTAGAAACAAAAAAAAAAAAAAAAAAAAAAATGAAGCTCCATGAGAGAATGGGAGAAAAAAGGGCACTCATAGTAGATGGCCGGGGGTCGATATGCGCATATCGATTATATTTCTCACTTCCACTCTCATCCAAGATTAAGGTCTGTCGTAAACTGCGGTTGTCCATTCGATACGTTAGGTGAGGGTCACTAGTAACGTGAACCCCGAAAACCATGTAGTCTGCTGAGTTAGAAAGTCGGTGAGCCGGTGAGTACCTCTTAACTCTCACTCTAGGATACAAGTACAAGAGCCGGGAAGAAAAAAAGGCAGTTATCTCAACCCAATTTTTGATTACTTTAATGAAAACTATGTATAATTACTGGTCAAAATTGATGAGTCTGCCAAGTATAGATAGGAGAAATAAAAAATGGCGGCTGTTTAAAAACCTTAAAAAAACATTTATTTTTCATTCTGAGCTCTATATCTTAAAAACTACCAACAACACTAGAAAATCTAAGAGAACATTATTTAAAGAAGAGTAAATTTTCTGAAATATTAGCCCTAAAAGAGCTATTTATGTCCAATAGTTCTCGAGATATAGCTTTTTAAAAATCAAATTTCTTAAAAATCTACTGAAAGATTAGTAGTTAGTTAATTTATTTTGAGAAATCTATATCTCAGAAACTATGTGACGTACAGATGTCTATTAGCACTCAAATTAAAGCTAGTTTAATGGGCTATAAAGACGTTTATGATCTTTACCTTCGTAGAAATAGTAGTTTTTATGATATTTGCAATAATAAATTGATTTTAATATTTCAGTAGATTTTAAAGAAATTTTGCTTCTTAAGAAGCTATATCTCGAAAACTAATTAACGTAAATAATTCTATTAGGGCTTATATTTTAGCAAATTTACTCTTCTTTAAATTTGATTTTCTTTAAATTTGACGTTCTCATAGGTTTTCTTGTGTTGTTCCTACTTTTTAAGTATAGAGCTCCGATTGAAAAATTAGTTTTTTTTTCGCTTTAAAACAGCCGCCATTTTTTATTTCCCCTACCTATACTTGGCAGACTCATAAATTTTGACTATTAATTATACGTAGCTTTCATTAAAGTTATCAAAAATTGGGGTAAGATAACTGCCTTATTTTTTTATTTTTTTTTTTTCTCCTCTCGGGCTCTTGTACTATCAGTCCGTATACAGACCGTAATTCCATTGCACTTCGAATGTTGTAGAAATGCTATACTGCAGCGATGCACTTATACTCTCATACCACACAAACCTCTATTGTCCATGAATTTACTTAACAATTTTTAATATACAAAACAATGTGTGGTTAAAATAACTAAAAAATTAACTTATAATTAACAAAAAAAACCAACCACTTAAAAGTAAAATGAAACTAAATCAAGAAAAGAAAATACACTTATGGGCGTTAACAAGCGCTGTCTATTTTATTGCTAATAACTACTACTACTGTAATTTCATCATAAACTACTTAATGGTGCATTTAGTAAGCTTAAATTTGAGTCCTATACAGTTGTTTATATTCAATAATTCCAGTGATTTTT
>NW_027106378.1:107645-114862 GCF_000696795.3 Halyomorpha halys | reverse complement strand
TTACTTAGGTGGTGTAGTATTTTTTTTTTATGATACATGCATTTCGCTTATGGAATTTTATCCGAACAACTAGAAATCAATTTCCTTTAGCAAATATCATGAAAACTACTGCTCTTATGAAGATAAACGTTTTTCAACTACTTAATAGTTGATTAAACTAATTTTTATTTATCAAATAACCATATCTTCTCTTATGTTTTCTTAATTTAATTTATGATTAAAATTAGCTATATATATATATATATATAAAATTGTTTTTAGTTATAGATATTACTGGATCTTTCTTTTTATCGTATCCTGTATTATCTTGTTTTATTATCATTATTGTATTAATTCACTAATTGTAAATTTGCAGCACTATTATTCACTTTAAAGTCCTTTTGAAAAATAATTATTGTTGTATTTACTTTATTTTCATTTCAGTAACTGTTAATTGATTTATTAGTTTTATCAGTAGAAATCAATTCATATTCTACTGATCTAGCTTATAAACTGTAGTAGGCTGCACAACGCCGTCATAGTAAAAATTATATTTAATAAATTTCACTTATATCTATCATTTTATTTGTTATTTTGGCACCAACCGATAGGTGTTAAAATCGTAACCGTGTAATGTTCTAAATGAAAAAAAAATTTCTTTAATTTGAGTTTTAGGAAACCTATTCATCCCATTGTGATGGAGCTCTTTGCTAAATGTTTAAGATTTTTCCGGGAAGATTATAGAATATTCCGATTTCTGTAAAAAAAAAGTATATTAACAAAATTAAGCGTTTTAGCTCAGAAAGTATACATTTTTTGTTATGGGTATAATTTGTCTCATTCTGATGAATAAGAAAAAAAATATTACTGGTTTCATTAAATGATTTTGTATTCATTTAAAAAAAAATACATAAAGATTTCAGGTATGTAAGTCAAAAAAATATTTAGAAAAAACAGATCATATACGTTTTTATCGTCGCCTGAAACCCTTAAGTTAGAAATTTTCCATCTTGATTTATTCAGAGAAATTTTTTTTCTCTTTCGAACAGTGATTCCCGAAGTGGGCGCCGCAGCGATTCAATGGCCACAGGTGCATTTGGGGGGCGATGAACTACAAATTGTCAAGGTGAACAATATTACTGCTGACGAAAATACAGCCGAGGATTACTAAATTAGTAGTACCACACTAGGTTCATCCTTCTTCAAGATGATTTCGAATGTTTTAACTTTTTTTGTATTACATTTTATTCTGAGTTTAATAAATAGTTTCATAATTTCTGAGTTCAATGATTCTAATTTACATCGTTCTTTGCTGTATTTAACAAAAATTATAGAAACATTAATACATATATATTTCTTATTAATCGCTATTACAATTATTTTTTTATTTAATAATTTATTTATTGTTATCTACAAATATATACAACTAGTAAATTTGCTGTAGGTGACATAGTGACATGATACAAACATCTGGGGAATCTACGCACTGATAGAACTCCAATAACATTTCTATAGGAGAAGGTCTCGGGGCCATCTTCTTTTCAGACGCCTAGGAGGATTATTAGGTAATGAAGGAGAAGCCAGGTTAGAAACAAGTGGATTTGGGTGGTTGGGGAGTTTATCATGGAAGGAATGGTATCTGGTTCTGGCTAAATCGGGCAATATATGGAACATTTAGGTCTTGATGGATGACTTGATTTGTGACAGAGTAAGGAGCAGTGAGAATTTTACGAAGGATTTTGGACTGTGAGCATTGGATTCGGGAGTTAAAATTATTAAAAAATCATTCTCCAGGAGGCGCTAAGTAATATTTTTCCTGGAAAGGGGCGAAAGAACAAAACGGTTTGGGAACCACCGCTTTAGACCATTGAATCCATTTTATACAATTCCTATGCTAATAAAACCGTAAGAAAGCATAATATCTCCTTATAAACCTAGATTTGATTATTTTCAAATAAAGAAAAACTTCAAAAGTCTTATTTTATATCTCCGGTTCTAATTTGTTTAATTAGATCCGATTTGTGTCCTTTTGTGCAGTTTATATAGCCCTAACCCATTAGTAAATTTGGTGTAGATTGGTTGAGTTGTGTTGAAGTTATTTTTTTTTGTAATTGAAGATATCAAAGACCAATTTTCATTAAGAAAATTTTTGGCCAAAAATTGTATTTCTTTATTTTTTTTTAAAATTAGTATTTAAGGATTTCCTGAGGTGCTAAAAACGAATGTCAACTTTGTTTCCCACCTAAAAATCTTTTACCACACTCATAGGTCTAAAATGATGCACGATCCCAGTGATTTATCTTACTGTATATTCCATGTATACAGATGTTTTTTTTTATTTATTGATATTTACAACTGTATAAAAAATACAACAAGTAAATTTGATCATAATGACATGATGATAATGATATGATACAGCCTGCAGAGAAACTACCCAGTATTAGAACTCTAAAAACATTTTACAATATAACGTCACGACGCCATCTTCTTATCAGGCGCCTCGGAGGATTGCCAGGAATGGAAGAGGAAGGTAGGTTAGAAACTAGTAGATTGGGTGGTTAGGGAGTTTATAATGGAAGGAATGATATCGGGTTCAGGCTAGATCGGTCACATAAGTAACATTTAGGTCTTTATGGATGGTTTTATTAGTAACAAAATAAGGAGCATTGAGGATTTTACGAAGGATTTTAGATTGTAAGGATTGGATACGAGAGGAATTCGAAGGTTTAGTGGAGCCCCATAGCTCAACTCCGTATACTCCGTATATACCGGACCTTAATATTGTCATGTTGATCAGTCTTTTGTAATGAGTTGGAAGTTTAGACCGTTTGTCTAGTAAGTGCTGTGAATCGTGCAGTTTCCTGTCTTTTCAGTCTTGTGTGAGGATTCCAAGTCGTTTGTCAAGGTGTTGTCCAAGATAACGAATCTGTTCTACAGGGGTAAGAGCCACATTATTAAAGTATATTGTAGGGCAGTCAGCAGGTTTACGACGAAGAGTAAATGTGATTTGATGGAATTTGTTGGGATTTATTTTTTTCCTCAAATTTCGACACCATTCTTTCAGGATTGTAATTGTATACTGATGTAAAAGTAAAATTTTTATTTATTTATTCTATTAGGAATACAGAAATTTTATTTTATTTCTTTATTATTATGTACTATCCTTTATGCAGTTTTCACAGCTGAGATTCCAACCCATCCTAACTCAATCCTCACCACGTATGCCGATGACACATGTCTATTGTCAGTGAACAATGATCCTTACATTGTATCCCAAACCCTCCAATCCCACATCACCACCCTTGAAGAATGGTGCCAAAACTGGAGGATTAAAATAAATTCCAATAAATCCCACCAAATCACATTTACCCTTCGACGTAAACCCATGACCTCTTCCCCTATAATATCCCTTAATAATACCCCACTTATTTTCCTGTCGAACAGATCCGCTACTTAGAAGTACATCTCGACAAACGACTGACATGGAATCCTCATACAAGACTAAAAAGACAAGAAACTGCTCGTAGATTCCGACTATTGCAACATTTACAACAAACTGATCTACATGACTATTATAAGGCGTATCTGGACATACGGAGTTGAGTTGAGTTGAGTTGAGTTTGGATCAGTCCAAAATCCTTAATGCTTACTTTGTCACAAATCAAGTCATCCATCAGGACCTCAATATTGCATATGTTGGCGATTTGGCCAGAACCAGATACCGTTCCTTCTATAATAAACTTCTCAACCACCCAAATCCACTTGTTTCTAACCTGGCTTCTCCTTCATTACCTAATAATCCTCCTAGGCGTCTGAAAAAAAGATGGCCTCGAGATCTTCTTCTCTAGAAATGTTATGGGAGTTCTATCAGTGGGTAGATTCTCCACATGTTTTTATCATGTCACTTACAGCAAATTTACTTGTTGTATATATCTGTATACAGTTGTAAATATCAATAAATAAATTATTTAAAAAAAAATTATTATGTACTTTTATGTATATTTCTAGTTTTTTTTCCAGTTGGATTTTATAATACTCAACACATGGCACTATGTTACGGAAAAATTCTATATTCTAGAGCGCTCTGTGGCGAGGGAACAATGCCCACGTAATGAGAACTTTTTTGACGTCCCCTTGACGTCTTCAGAGCCAACTATTTCGGTGAGCTTTGACGCAATCACTGGCTTTTTCCCCTGAAGAAAATCCTAAATAGAATCCATCCCCGCATCTATCGCGAAACGATATAATATCTCTAAAAATAGTTAAGGATTCATTTTTATTCAGTCCTATTTTAAGAATGACATTGTAGGTCCTGATCTTCAGTTTTATATTTAGAATGATTAAGGACTTTTCAGTTTATTTATTGATATTGTATTTTTATCAAGTGTACAACACCGTTAAAAATCATCAAAGCTCTCTTGTAAAATTGAACTATTTTTGAAGTTGAAAAATTAAATATTAGAAGTTAAAAACTATTTGTTCTTTTTTTGACCGCAACTCTGACCATCTTCTTATATTTAAATCTTTACAGTCAACTATATATACATATAAAAAAAAATTGTACGATATACTATAATGAAGTATAGAAACCTATATCCGAGGAAGAAATGCGATAATGAAATGAATGATTCTCAAATAACAAATTATTTTCTGGACCTCATTATCTAAAAAAAAATTAAATAAATCCAAAAAAAATCTTAATATTCTTATAAACCAATATAAATCAATAATTTAGCGTAAAATCCACCAAAATAGTTTCAATTTCTCGGTCAAAACTATGCCATGGTAATAACACCAAAATAAAGAAAAATGATTAAATGATTTTTTATTGATTTTAAATGTGAAGAGAAGATAGTTAGGGGGCGTTCAGAAACTAACTTATTTAGATAAGTTGAAATAACTTATTTAATAGTGCTAACGTTTCGGCCAGAATTTCTAGCATTCATCAGGGCTAAGAACAAAGAACGAGATAAGAACCAACTATTCTTAATTATAATAATAATTGGTAATTAACCAATAAATAATTGGTGACTAATCAATAATTCTTAATTATTGTTATTGTTCTTTGTTCCTAGCCCTGATGAAGGCTAGAAATTCTGGCCGAAACGTTGGCACTATTAAATAAGTTTTTTTTTCAACTTATTTGTGTTAATTTCTGACCGCACCTCTAATCATCTTCTATAAATTATCCATGGTCAACTATCTTCTCATCTTTATTAATTTTTATATGGATAACAATAATTACATCATACATTTTTTTTTTAACAAAATGATATTAAATATTTCGCTACAATAATAATTAAAAATATGCTAATCTGTTATTTTTCCTGTCCAATGGGCTAGTGTGAATGAAATGAGAGTGAAATTGGTTCCTAAGGTTACAGGTATTTTATAAGGCCCGCCACAACATTTCAAAATATTTTTTTAAAAATTATTTATTTAATGTAATTTACAACTGTACAAAATAATACAATAGGTAAATATGTAGTATGTTTCATATACACTTAAAAATCTTGGGAAGGAACCACCCATGGGTGGTACTTAAAACATTAATTTAAATTAGAAGGTCCCGTGGCCATCTTCTTTTCAGACGACTCGGAGGATTATCAGGGATTGTTAAGGATGAAAGATTAAGAATTAATGGGTTAGGATGGTTAAGGAGTTTGGAATGAAAAGACGCATATCTGTTTTGGGTCAAATCTTCAACGAGAATGGGATGTTAAGGTCTTTGTGAATGAGTTTATTTGTGACGTAATAAGGAGCATCAAGGATTTTACGTAGGATTTTGGATTGTAACGATTGGATGCGGGAAGAATTTGATGGTTTGGTGGAGCCCCAGAGCTCAATTCCATATGTCCAAATTGGTCTGATTATTGTAGTGTATACTAATTTTTTGTAGTGAATAGAAAGCTTAGAGCGTTTGTCAAGTAAGTGTTGTAGCAATCGGAATCTACGAGCAGTTTCTTGTCGTTTAAGTCTTGTCAAGTCTCTTGTCAAGATGGAGTCCTAAGTATCGAATCTGTTCAACAGGCATTAGTGGTGTATTTAGAAAGGATACTGTAGGACAGGAGGGCAGAGTTAAAAATACTAAAAAAATTTTAAATGTAGGTTTTCTGTTTAGTTTTTTTAGTATGTGTTTTTTTTTAGCACGATAAAAAATAGTTCGAATCATTTTGATCGACTGCAATTAAGACCCAAATATAGTTACAACTTACGCTCGTGAGATATATGTGTTTGCACCCATATTCCTGGCAAAAAATGTCGAATAATGAGACCAAAAAAAAAGTCAACAATTGTTAAATGAACCTTTTAAATACATAATTATACATAATAAACATTTGTTTGAAAATAAAATAACACTAAATGTATCAAGCTACTACAAGACTTTAGTTATTAAAAGGCTCATTGGGGAAAAGTATTAACTCACTGAATAATTTAATATCAATTTAATTTCGAATAAATTAAATTAATTAATTTGATTAATTGATTAATATCAATTTAAAGTCGGATGGTATTTTATTATTTATAGATTTTATTTTTTAATTCCTCATATTTTCTTTAATATTTTTTTTACTACTAATTTTCCTGCGATATTTTAAATAGTATTACGAGTGATCTGTTTATTTTTTATGAATTTTATGGTTATATTTTACGAAAAATATGTTTAGTTTAGTTGTTGAAAATGTTCTTTTTAAGGAGTGTTAGGCAAAGAAGAGGGCTGACCTTATTAGAACAGTTCACAGCTATTTGGCTTCACACCTTAAGGACTAAGGACACCTTTCCGTCCTTCCTTTGCTAATATCTTTATTATACGGATCAGTAGCTATTATAAGGACCAATTTATAACTAAATCATAGTATTATATCAATAAAACAAAGAAGTTATAATAGATTTATTATTTATATTAGGGAGAAGTATGTAAAAAAAAAATTCTGCTTCCATGCATTTTAATTTCTGTGATAAAATTTGTTTAAGGATTGGTTCGATTGTATAGTGTTGATTTTTCCACGCTTACTTTTTGATCGGACATTGCTGTCCGTATGATATTTTTTTTTAAAATGACCGCTGTATCTTTTTAGATTAGTTTTGGTTTGTTAAATATAACTTCTAAAGTATTAGAAGTAGCAATCTGTGAGCAATAATTGAGTTCTTTATGTTTCATATGATGTAATTGAATTGTTTTCTTTCATTAAATGACCTATACATTTTTAAAATTTATTATAGCCTAAAGGTGAAAA
>NW_027106378.1:105021-105982 GCF_000696795.3 Halyomorpha halys | reverse complement strand
ATATGTATGAGATCATTCATCAATATTACCTATTGCCCACAACTGTGTGGCAGATTGTAATATCTATCAATAAATAAATCTATTTATTTAATAAAATTTTTTTTTAAATTGGCTCTACAGATCTTTGGCCACCCGAAGGAACCTTATCCACGCCTGTTTGTAGCTCTTTGTCGATTCTTTCTATTCCAATATGCAGTACGTTACAAAACCTTGTTCGTTACTATGTCAAGACAGACAGATTTCCCGAGGGTAGTTTTAGGTTTCTCAATAATTTATTTTTACGGGATCAGGTTACTAGGCACAACCCCCAACCTAGAGGACCATGAGCTATGTGTAAGGCACAGGGGTCGCTCACCTCCCCATCCCTCCTCCCCATGCCTCCTCCCCATGCCTTCCCCATTTAAGAGTACCCACTTAATGTGGCGAGGTAGACCCCAGGAGGGATACAGAATCCACAGAGCTGTATTCACGGATTCACATCCACAGGATTTGCACCTGGACTCTTAGAGTTCGTAGTACAGCCGTTTAAATCTCCCACTTAAGATGATAATTATTGTTATATTCAAGCTTTTAACATATTAAGTTATCACAACTTAATTTTAAAATACTATTTTATTTATTAATTATTTTCTCTATTTATTGATCATTGATAGAAGACAAGAGACATGTCTGTCGTATTTCAAGCAAGCCCTGATGAACTCAAGAAATTCTGGCCGAAACGTTGGCACTGGTTTTTTTTAACTTACTTGTGTTCTTCTCTGACCGCACCCCCAGCCATCTTCTCCTCATATGTATTTTCCACGTTCAACTATCTTCTCATTATAATATATTTACTAACTACTGATTTCCCGAATATATAAATTCATTGTAGAAAATATATATCTCAGTAACCATGGTACGCACTGATGTCTATTATTTCTTAACTTAAGGGTAATTTAATGCACACTATAATGTAGTTTAT
>NW_027106378.1:101773-104375 GCF_000696795.3 Halyomorpha halys | reverse complement strand
AAAAACACAAAAAAAACATAATTAATTAATAAAAAAAAGAAGGATAATAACAAAAAAAAAAGTAAAGATAAAAAAAAGAATATACCAAACACAAACAATAGGTTTTAGATTGCCCTTCTATAATTAGTCAGCTGGTCAAAGTCAATTTGTTTTATGAATTTTAGTCTCAATTAAATTTAGTAAAAAGTATGTGTTCTGGTTCAAGCCAATTTCCTTGTTTCAGTATTACATCTTGTGTAAATTTTTATAAACATTTATAAATTATATGATTGTGCACTTGTACATCTTCGTCACACTTATCAGTCGTCATAATATTAAATCGTTTTAAGTGATATTTCGTGTTACCATGTTCTGTAAGGAATTGTGTAAATGTGTGTTCTGTGCTGTGTATTTGTATATATATACTTATACATTCGTAAGTGTATTAGTTTTCAAGATATTTGCCAAAATAATTTGATTTTTAGTAGCTCATAAAAAATTTCACGTACACGACAGTTGGAATTGCATTCACACAATTTTCATTCATAGTCATTCCGATTGACTATAGACAAACTAGTATGTGATAGATTAAGGACTACAAGATATAGCACAAGAGCCCGGTGGATCAGTAATTTATGACTTTATTAAATAAATCAAATGGTATCCTTGTTCAGTCTCAACACTATTATGTCAATAGTCCAACGTTTCGGCCAATTCTGCCATCCTCAAGGGCAATCATAAATATAAATTATCACCCTATTTTTTTTAAACTTCAATAATTTTTAAATCTTTAATTTTTTATTAAACTCTCAACTATTAGATAAACAAACTATAAATAATTTGTAATTGTAATAATTTATAAATAATTTGTCGAATAAATGAAGTGAATAATCGAATTAATTTTTTTTAAAATAGGTTGATTTTGAATTGTAATTAATGATCTGGGCAAAATAGCCTATAAAACAATTTTAAGTTTAGATGTTTGTTTGTCTCATAGTTCCTGAAATATGAATTTCCCACAATAAATTCACCTACTGCTGATCTTTCAGTACATTTTTATGAAATGCTGCTTTTAAAAAATCTCGGTTGCTATTGAACGTAAATAGATCTGTTAGAGCTCATATTACATTAAATTTACTCTAGTTTAAATTATGTTTTCTAATGTTGTGTGCAGTTTTAAAGATGTGTAGCTCTGAATAAAAAATTAATTTTTTTTCTAACATTTTGGAAAGTCCTGAAAGCTTCCTACTCTGTCACGAATCAAGTCATCTATCAAGGACCTCAATGTTCCTTATGTTGCCGAATTGACCAGAACCAGATATCTCTCCTTTCATGATAAATTTGCCAACTACCCAAACCAACTCGTTTCTAACCTGGCTTCACCTTCATTACCTAATAATTTCCCTAGGCGTCTGAAAAGAAGGTGGCCTCGAGATGTTATTGGAGTTCTATCAATGGGTAGATTCTCCACATGTTTGTATCATATCTATTTATGACTAACATCAGATTTACTTGTTGTATATATTTTTATGCAGTTGTTAATAACAGAAAGT
Organism: Halyomorpha halys; assembly: GCF_000696795.3. Lineage (NCBI taxonomy): Eukaryota > Metazoa > Arthropoda > Insecta > Hemiptera > Pentatomidae > Halyomorpha > Halyomorpha halys. Next base: position 102,843 of record NW_027106378.1, on the reverse strand, counting down.
AAATTATTTAAACATTTTTTGGAAATAGCCGCCATTTTGTATTCCCCTTAACCATACTTCTAACTTTTTTTTTTTTTAATAATTTATTTATTGATATTTACAACTGTATACATATATACACATCAATTAAATTACTTCTAACTTATGTTCAACTTTCTTAAAATAAAAAGAATAACGAAATTTACTGTGCACTCTAGAATTTAATTTACACATTTTTTTTTATATCCTAGATATTCTACAAGTCCAAGAATAATTGTACCACAAATTATGGGAACCATTGAGGAAATAAATCATTTTTAAAATCCTAACAAAACATCCTGACGTAAATCAAGAAATAATATTGAGTGTATATTACGAAAAAAAAAATTATAGTGATAATATAATACGTCTTGGTTGACCTAATTAACGTCACTTGAAGAGCACTCGAAAACTCATTAAAGTGAGTATTGTTATCTACTGTTCGAGATCAGTCCGAGTAAAGTGCATTATTATCTCTTTGGAAACCTACGTCACAACTACTTGATATCTATTTAGAAAATTATCTAGAGCAACAATATCAATCAATAATAACCTAGGATGTACTAAGATTATATTTAATTTTCAAATCTAGGTTGGATTTATCTAAAAGAAGAATATAAAGCTCTGACATGACTAAATATCACGTTAGAAATAATTATACCAAATATATTGTAGGAAGATAAAGGCGGTCAATAAAGGTGTCGAAATAGTAAAAGAGAACTATTTATTGTTAACCAAGGTTTTCTTATACTATTTTGAAAGCGCCACCTGGATTATCTTCCTACAATCTACTTCTCACGGTCAACTATCTAATAAAAAAAGTTATTATTTAATAACTATGGTGACAAACGTTATCGGGTGGCGAAACTCCGCATACGTACTCACAGTCAAACTCATGTTAGAATTTACCTTTTGTTTAGGCGTTTTGCTTCACTCTTGATTTGTTGTTGTTGATTGTTGCTTAAAGGCGTAAAACCCTCTGGTCATCAACGCCTATGGGATGATAAAAGTAAAAAAAAAAAATAATAAATAAAAAATAGAAAAATAATTTT
>NW_027106378.1:88079-101133 GCF_000696795.3 Halyomorpha halys | reverse complement strand
TACTTATTTGTGTTTCATTGACCGCACCCCCAACCATCTTCTCCTCAATTATCATCCACGGTCAACTATCTCTCATAATTATTATTTATTTTCAACCAGAAAAAAAGATTTGCTCGAATAGCTACTCATTTGTCACAGATTCCCACATGCGCAGAGTAAGTAGTTTAGTGTTGTCTAATACAAGTTGGCCTGAATTTGTATGGCACACTTATACACTAATGATTTCGATTTCAATAAATTCTTTCAAAGGTTGTCTCGCGAATTACATATGGAGTCAATAGAGGATTACATCAACGGTTCATGAAGTTCCACTCCCAGTTGCCGACAGTTAAAGGAGTGACCTACAACCTGGGAAACCCAACCTCAACCCGATGGCTGAAGCCCAGACTGTTATAAATTTTAATAAATGTAAAATTAATTCATAGTCACACTACCTCTATTTTACTTTTTACTATTACTCATTTTATTTATTCATTATTATTATTTTTTTTCTATTTTCTTCTTTCGTCCCTTTTTCAAATTAACTTGTTTCTTTTTAATATTAGATTTATTGTTTGTTTGTACCAATATCATTATTTTTTGTTATTAATTTTACTTTTCTCTTTTATGAAGAAGCATTCTTCTTATCTATTTATTTTATTATTTTTGTTCTTCTTTTAATAATAACATTGTTTATAGTTAGGGGTGTCTTTTGTACGAGACTATACCCCCCCCCATAATCAACTGTTCAAAAAAATATGTATAATATAACGGTTATATCAACCATGAAAGGCCCACCAGGCCGATCTGGTATAAAAATAAAATAATAACTAAAGTTGTCAGTTATCTTAAGCTGTATATTTTTGAATTAACATAACATAAATACATAATTGTAGAGGTGTAGATAGTTGACCGTAGATTAATGCTTGAAGAAGTTTGTCGGGGGGTGCGGTCAGCAAAGAACAACATAAACAAACAAAACCATATTTATTTATTTTATGATCTAAATTCCAGTACTAATCTTTCCCTCCTCTACGACACAACCCCTGATGAAGACCTGAAACTCAGGTCGAAACGTCGGCATAAAATAAATAAATATGGTTTTGTTTATTTATGTTGTTCTTTGCTGACCGCACCCCCCGACAAACTTCTTCAATACATAATTGTACTATGTTAATAAAACTTTGTATGCGAATTTTTATCTTATACCAACTTTGACGATTTTTACTATTTTTCTCGTTTCGACTACCCCCATTTTGTTTCTTTTTATAATTAAAATTGATTAAATACCGACACAAGTCTAACTTCCTCCATGTTAGCATCCATCTAACAGTGGATTTTGTTGGAGTTTGTTACTATCTTTGTTTGCAGGCCTTTGTTTGTATTTTGGACTTGTAGCAAGTAGCAAATGTGTAGATTCGGCATAATGACTACAATTACTTAAAATCAGAGATGGGCAAGAATTATCTATTGACGAAACTAATAGCTAAAGTTGCCATGGATACGGCCCTTATTCATGAATGAACCATTGATAAATAAATAGCGTATCCATGGTAATTTTAGCTATTAGTCTCAACTTTGGACATAGAGTGATCTACTTTCACGAGACTGCTTTGGTTGAATGGATTAAGGCCTCTGCCTTGATATGGGACCACCCAGTTCGGTGCTACCACCCACTTCGCCTCTCGGTGCTTCCTAAGTGTAATATCCTTTAAATTTAACACGCATTTAATTTGAATTGTAAACACTGAATAATCTGATGCAGTGCCTTGATTGGTATGAAACTTTCACTTACCGCTCTGGAAGGAAAAAATTTGATTTTGTTTAAAGGCGTAAAATTTACGGCCATCAATGCCTATGGAATGTTGTAATTAAGTTACAAACACACACAGACGTTCACTGAGAAGCACATACAAATTATTCCAAATAATAATAAAAGGAAGATGGTCCGGTTGCGGAATAAGAAAAACACAACTAGTTGTAGTGCTATTTATTTTGAGCTAACGTTTTGTCCCACGTTGCAGGGCTTCATCAGGGCTAAAAAAGATACAAACACTTAAATGTGGTAAAAATAAATGAGAAGAACAATTAAGATTAATATTAAATTAAATAAGAATAAAAAAAGGCGTAGACAATTAAAGAAAAAGGAAATAACAACAGATAAAAAAGAAATATAAAAATACAGGCATACTAGAGATGAACAAAGGGAATAAGAGTAAGATCAAAAATTAGGAAAGATAATGAATGAGATAGGAAGCGTACTAGTCCAGGAGTCGGGAAGAAAAAAAGGCAGTTATCTCACCCCAATTTTTGATTACTTTAATGAAAACTAGGTATAATTACTAGTCGAAATTGATGAGTCTGCCAAGTATAGGTAGAGGGAATAAAAAATGGCGGCTGTATTAAAACCTTATAAAAACATTAATTTTTCATTAGAGGCTCTATATCTTAAAAACTACCAACCACACTAGAAAATCTAAGATAACATTTGCTGAAATATTTGCTCTAAAAGAGCTATTTACGTCCAATAGTTCTTGAGATATTGCTTTTTAAAAAGCAAAATTTCTTAAAAATCTACTGAAATATTAGTAGTTAGTTAATTTATTTTGAGAAATCTATATCTCAACGAAACTATGTGACGTACAGATGTCTATTATCACTCAAATTAAAGCTAGTTTAATGGACTATAAAGAAGTTTATGACCTTTACCTTCGTAGAAATGGTAGTTTTCATGATATTTGCTAAAATAAATTGATTTATAGATGTTTCGACAATAAGTTTGATTTATGGAAAACTTCATTTCCGAAACCATTGGTCGTACAAATGTCTGCCAGTACTCAAATTAAAGCTTGTTAAATTTTCTACAAAGTAGTTAATATGTTTATCTTTGTAGGAGTAGTAGTTTTTATGATATTCACATATGAATATAAATTTACCTTCAATCTGAACATTCTGAGTCGAGCTTTGGTGCTCCACTAAACCATCGAATCCCTCCCGAATCCAATCCTTATTGTCCGAAATCTTTAATGCTCCTTTCTTTTTCACAAATGAAGTCATCCATCAGGACCTCAATGTCTCATATGTTGCCGATTTGGCCAGAATCAGATACCGTCCATGATAAACTTCCCAACCATCCAAACCCACTTGTTTTTGACCTGGCTTCTCCTTCATTACCTAATAATTCCTCTAGGCGTCTGAACAGAAGATGGCCTCGAGATCTTCTCCTTTAGAAATGTTATTGGAGTTATATCAATGGGTAGATTCTCCACATGTTTGTATCAGTCATTATACCACTTAGAGCAAATTTACTTGATGTATATATTTTTTATAGAGTTGTAATAAAAATAAATTATTAAAAAAAAATTACATACATCATTATTGAATGCTAAATTATTATAGAATCAATATTGAAAATACAAAGAATGATTTTGTAGATTTATCTTGTCAAATGAAAGGCTCAGATGTAGGTTAAGTGAAATTAAAAAAATTGATTATCAAACAACTGTGGTGAAGAAATCATTTATTCATTGTGCATGTCCCCGTACCTACCGTACAAACTAGCATTTATTTAGATATTTTTTTCATTATTATATTATATTTATATCATTTTCTATTACCTTCTACAACATTCTTTGCTACATAATTTTTCTTCTAAGATCTTTGGCTTTCCAACGGAATGGAAATGTGGTTTCAGCTTGTAGCGAATATTTTTCCTACTACTTTCTTAAGTTTACTATCAAATCCTTTCATGTTTTATATTTATCTATTGTTTATTAGTCGGTATTTAAGCCTGTTAAACTATTTCAGTGAGGTTTAAGCCTGATATGCCGAGTTACTCCAAAATCATCAGAGCTGTTTTTGAGAAAATCGATAAAATATGAAAAATCGATTCTTTAAAGTGTTACTTTTCGCTAGTCGATTTTATCGAAAAAAATGAACAAGGATATTTCTGCCCTAAATGTGTAATTTTAGTTTCACACACACTTTTTGTGATACTTGGTTATTTAGAGACTATGATTGAATCGATTTCCAACTTTCTTGATTTGTGATTCTTGAACGCCATAGAATAACGTTAAAATATTTTTTTATTTATTAGTGATTGAATATATTTTTATTTGATCAATAGCCTGAACTCGTTGCTCAAATATTATTATTCCGCTCGGGACTCGATCAATCTAGCCGTGGCTGAAGGAACATGATCCATTAATGAATTGATGATGCACCCCTGCTCCTCGAGCCACGATTTTCTATCCCACCGCCTTATTAATACACTTCTATAATTAATTACTTGTTTTCGCCACAATATGGCGTGGAGGTCTTGTTAGTAATTTATCTATTATTTATGAAGCATATTATATTTCTGTAATGTTAAAATTCATGGTGGCCGCCCACGGGTGTTGTGTACGTATATATCTTTTTCCAAATTAGAAAGTATTAATCGATAATAACATAAAGTGATAAAAGCTGTCATGCAGTTTACAAAATTACAATGACTACGAAAGAAGTTTCAAACAAACACCGTGTAAACTTTAGTGACACCGCTATTTGAAGGTATATTCTGTAACTACTACAGTCGATCAACATTACGCAACTTACCAGCTAACACTTGAACTACTGCTGTCATCAAGCAATCGCTGTGTATAATATCTGTACTATTTCTTGTAAATATTTTCGTTTCACACATTAACTATATAACATATTGTAATATTCTCAAATGTATCTTTTGAATCAATAAAGATCGAATAGAATCTCCTGATCCACTTATGAGCTAACGTCTTCCATGTAGCATCTTTCGATGACGTTGAACTGCCCAGAGAATTGACAAAGCACAAATTGGCAGACTTCGGTGCGAATTTCTCTTTCAGGGAGCCGCCTACTTGCAGCGCTTGCAGGAGGCAGTGAATAATTTTTTTTTTTTCGGCCGAGACTCCCATTGGAAGTCCATACCGCTCAACCATGGTTGGGGGTCAAAGTTCTTCATTTTGAGGGACCGCCACTCAATGAAAAAGTCAACGTCCCAGGCCGGATTCCAAACGGCACCGCCAATAGACATCAAATTGGTAAGACTGAGCTATGGGCGGCCCCACGGTGAAACGTGACAAACATACATATTGGATCATTACATTCTAGTGTTATATTTTGGAATATATTTGACTTTTATTTCACTTCTGCCTTTTTGGGATCTCTCCCCTCCTTTCTTAACCTTTTTTCCCTCTCGTATGGACTTACAGCTAGTTCCTGTAAGACTTGTCATCCCCTTCCCGGCCGATATACCGGTTCGGAGTATTCCATTCCAGTTTCCATCCTTTGAGACTAGTTTCAATAAGACACATCCATTCCATTCATCACCTAACTATTTACCCAACCTGTATGAACTCGCATTGTCGAATAGTATCTTCAATTGGAGTCAAAACCATCAAATCTAACACAAACACTTGGCCAATGCTATTGCTTGCTCCTTCAGTTGTTTCTTTCTTCTCAACTTTTGGTTTATCAGATTAATGAACTTGATATTACAGTTATCGTATATTTTTGTAAAATTTAGTACATATAACTAAATTCCAAAGAACATATCTGTATGATATTGAAAAGTCTTTTTGTTGGTTAGTTCTTGAACTAGGTATAATTGTTCATTTTAATTGAATAGAGAAATAAATAAATAAATCTTTCCATCTTTCTGTATCCTTTCCTGCAAAGGCCTTCCCTTTCAGGAGTAATAGTGAGCACTTCCCGGGGTGACCAGCCCTATTGGTGGGCGAGTAATTATACATAGTTGTCATTAAAGTAATAATAACAACTTTGGGATCAAGTAACTGATTTTTTTTTACCGGGCACTTGTACTATATCGGTGAGTGAATGAAGCAGATGACAATATTATATAGTTCTGTAGTTATACTTAAATTACTAAATTTATAAAAAATATTATAACTACTACTTAAAAATTGACATTTTAAGAAAAGTATGTAATACATTCAACAATGAATGTTGTATTTATTGTAGTCGAAGGCACATCAAATAAAGCAAAATGTTAAAAAAAATATTGAAGAAGGAAGCTTTGGTTAACAACTGGTTATTACGTATTGCGCACAGTCAATATTAAACGCGTCACATTCTGCTAATCATGTTTAAATATTTTCTTCATGTTCTGTAATTAACCACTTAGCAAGTAACGACTTGGAACATTTCCTCAAGGAAGTGAGAAAGGAATCTATTTTTACTTTTTGGACGTATGGAATTGACTCTGGGGCTGTACCAAACCATGAAATTCCTCCCGCATACAATCCTTACAATCCAAAATCCTACATAAAATCCTTGATGCTCCTTATTACGTTACAAATAAACCCATTCACAACAACATCCCATTCGTCGCAGATTTGGCCCAAAACAGATATGCGTCTTTTCATTCCTAATTCCTTAACCATCCTAACCCATTAATTCTTAATCTTTCATCCTTAACAATCCCTGATAATCCTCCGAGGCGTCTGAAAAGAAGATGGCCACGGGACCTTCTAGTTTAATTAATGATTGAAGTACCATCAATGGGTGGTTCCTCCCCACGATTTTCAAGTGTATATGAAACATACAACTTATTTACTTATTGTATAGGTGTAAATCACATTAAATAAATAAAAAATAAATTTACTTATTTAGAAACCATTGTTTCAAGTAAATAAAAATAAACAGATCTCCAGCCACCGTGTATATCTATGGGAAACTATCTGCTCAAGCACTGTGATATTGAAATAAAAATTTGTTAAAATAATCAGTTATTAACGATAAATCAATTAATATAGTTGCCGGTTTACAAAATGTTCATTTATTTATAAGATGATTAAGAAAAAATAAAAATATATACGACGTAAATCCATGCCACTTATAGTACGTATCACATATAGATAATCTTGTAGTTCCGGCTCTTAAGAGCGATAAATTTTGACGAATGAGGAGGAATTTGACGGAGAAGTGAAAATACTTAAATTCCAATTGAAACTTTAATAAAAAGTCATTAAAACTGGTTGGGGTAAGACGGTGTATCGTGAGGGTTCCAAATTAATTTTGTAGATTTCGACTCGGGAATTCATATCCAAGTGAAAAATGGTTTGGGATTAGAGATAGTGCATTAACATAAGTTATATCTACGCTGTGCGTTTGGTGCATGCTTTGATCTATGTCTGCACTATGCATTTATCGCATGCGTTGAGGTTTATCTCCTGCAGCTCTTTTTGTTTAGCTAATTTATAAACAGGATGGGATTAACCAAGCAAAAATTAGATACATTTGAACGAAATGATCCCGATTAGTGGTCGAAATAACTGCCTTTTTCTCTTTTCGGCTCTTGTACTATTCAGACAGGATTACTTTCAAGCGCTCTTACCGTCATAAATCTACACATGATAAATTCTCAAATTTGCTTCTGCGCATGAATTATCAGATACCTTAAAAAACTGTTTTCGATTTTTGATGATTACGAAATCGAAAAAATCACGGATATAAAATAGTTTTTAAATTAAATTTTCTATGAAAATCCTTCATTGAAAATATATTTTCCTTTGAAAATTTCACAGTTAATTGAGCTGGCTGTGATTAAGTAGTAGATCGGCCTAGTGGGCCTTGCATGGTTGATATAACCGTTACCTCTTTTTTTTTTTTTTTTTTTTAAAACAATTGATAGATTTTTTCAAGAAAGTTTTCAGCTATTTATAATAGCTAACGTTTCGACCCACATCGTAAGTCTTCATCAGGGCAAAACTAAAAATATATCGAGTAGGTAATGCTGATGAAACAGTATAAAAGAGACATGAAAATAATACAGACATTAAAGTGTAAGGGTTAAATACATTAAGATAAATAAATCAATGTATAACATAAATATTGGGAGCGGGTATAAAATACGGGTTCGAATCCGACTGTGGCACACAATTATTTTCCGTTGTCACTTTCGTGAGTTAGCCCTTTGAGTTCGAGAGTCCTTCAGGGTCCACCTAGCCTTATAAAATGGGTAAAAATCTGGCGGTCGAGCTTGATTCTGACCAAATCACCTCCATGCGCAACCGTTGGTATAGTAAGAATACTACCTTGAAAAGTACTGTACCCCTGATCCTTCATGTGTGGTAAAAATTCATCTTATTTAATAACATAAATGTTACTTGTAGTGTTGAATGAAACATAGGTAGTTAATAAATAATTTAAAATTATTTTATTATTATTTTTTTTAAATTTGCAGTAATGCATCACAAACACTACAGGCACACATAACATCAATTGAAGAATGGTGTAAAAACTGGAGAATCAAAATAAATCCTCACAAATCCCACCAGATCACCTTTACTCTCCGTCATAAACCTCTGCCCTCCTGTCCTACAGTATCCTTTCTAGATACACCACAAACACCTGTTGAACAGATTCGATACTTAGGACTCCATCTTGACAGGAAACTTACTTGGAATCCACACACAAGACTGAAACGACATGAAACTGCTCGTAGATTCCGATTGCTACAACACTTACTTGACAAACACTCTAAGCTTCCCATTCATTACAAAAAATTAGTATACACTACAATAATCAGACCAATTTGGACATATGGAATTGAGCTCTGGGGCTCCACCAAACCATCAAATTCTTCCCGCATCCAATCGTTACAATCCAAAATCCTACGTGAAATCCTCGATGCTCCTTATTACGTCACAAATAAACTCATTCATAAAGACCTTAACATCCCATTCGTTGCTGATTTGACCCAAAACAGATATGCGTCTTTTTATTCCAAACTCTTTAACCATCCTAACCCATTAATTCTTAATCTTTCATCCTTAACAATCCCTGATAATCCTCCGAGGCGTCTGAAAAGAAGATGGCCACGGGACCTTATAATTTAAATTAATGTTTGAAGTACCACCAATGGGTGGTTCCTTCCCAAGATTTTCAAGTGTATATGAAACATACTACATATTTACCTATTGTATTATTTTGTACAGTTATAAATTACAATAAATAAATAATTAAAAAAAAAAAATTCGCTATATGCAATATTATACTGTTAATATGAATAGTTGCCATTATGTCTCTTATAGTTGGAATGTATTAGAGGAAAGAAAGCTAGGTACCTAAGGCGAGAGTTCTCACACAGGTAAACTAGTAAAAATATATTTGGTGAACAATTGACGTGCTTCGTAGGTTACCATATCAATGACGCAGGTAGCAAACTATTTCCTTCAAATCATTTTTTTTTTTTCCTTTTAGTTTTACTTAGAGATGATTATATATCTTCACATTTTCTACGTAGTCATCTATTTAAACAAGATTTACATTAACATATATTTTTTTACGAGTATACGAGTAGTGTGACATAATTGATAATTAAAGTTAACATGCTGTTTGAGTAAATCATCCTTAACCAAGGCCCAAGGTTAACGTTTTATATTATTAATGTTTATCGCTGTAGGAGAAAGTAATAAAAATAAACACTTTCCATTTGTTAGAAGAAGGGATATGCCTTTTAAAAGCTGTACGTTAAGGGACCGCTCAGAGCTCTCAGCCTTGAAAGGGTTCCAGAGTTCAAGATAGCAGTCCTTTGGGGTCTGCCATAAAAAGAAGTAGATGTAGCTATCTCCACCAGTTTATGGCCTTCCTCCGAGTCCTTCACAAAAGGGGAGATCGAGGGATGATCCTGGGCCCTAACAGGATACGGCCGGCTTAACGATCCTACTAGCAGATGTACATACTAGATATAGATCAAGGGCAACTTCACATTTTTCATGATATAAACCTTAAATTCAATAATTTGTTCAACTATAATCGTTTGAGTCACCTCATACATCAAAAATACTGAGACTTTCGAGTTAGGCTGCTGAAGATTAATCAAAATCAAAAATAATTAATATATAGAGGTACATACATATTACAAACCTGACAGTATTACATGTCTTCAGCTTCGTATTGATGAGTCACAGTGGTGTGGGATCGATGGAAACCTCGTTCAAGAAAATTAAAACATTGTAATATTCTTAAATTGTAAGTTTAATTAATATTTAAGAGAGATAGTTAACCGTGGATGACTTATACGAGGAGAAAATGGTCGGGGAGTGCGGTCAAAATAAAACACAAATAAGTTGAAATAACTTATTTAATCGTGCTAACGTTTCGGCCAGATTTCTAGCCTTCATCAGGGTTAAGAACACAACAAGGGTAAAATAATGCATAAAAGTGGAAAACAATACATTACATAAATTTATTTTTATTTTATTTCCTTAATTATGTTATCTTACCTACTTATTCAATTACCTATGTATAAATTTTGTTTTCTACTTTTTTCATCACTTTATTTTATTAATTCCATTTTATTCAATTATTTACTTCATATCATTCTGTTTATTTTTTATTCTTTATTTTCTGTATTCATTGGTTGTTATCTTGTTCTGTTCTTAGCCCCGATGAAGGCTAGAAATTCTGACCGAAACGTTGGCACGATTGAATAAGTTACTTCAACTTATTTGGATTTTATTTTGACCCCACCCCCCCCCCCCCCCCCCAACCATCTTCTCGTTTAATTAATATTGTTTCAACTCACATATCCACAACACCCAAAAACACAGTTTTACTTAATGTAATTGCAAACTAAAAAGAACTATATTAACTAACTAAGTGCCTTTACTTCCTCATTCTAACTATACCTAAGCTATTTCTATGTATATATTCCTAACTTATAATCTGACCTTAAATTAAAATACATAAAATTGTTTATCCTTCTCCGAAATAAAACAATGACGTGTACGTACTTGTACTTAGCTGGTCGTGGCAGAGAGAAAGAGAGAGAGAGAGAGAAAGATCATTTCAAAATACACAGTTTGTCATATAACCTCAGCTGACAGAAAAATCAACAACAGACCAGACTTTACATCAATGTCCATCAATTAAACATTCAAATTTTAATTAACTTTAGGAGGTAGGAGGAAAAATATTTGTTCAAGGTTGAAAAAAAGCTGGAAAGCCAAAGATTTTAGAAAAAATAATGTTTTACAAAGAATATATAATATGTCATAATGTAAATATGTAATATTTTACATCGAAGGTTATAGTATAAGAAGAAAATGTTTAAATAAAACGCTCGCTCTATTGTGTTTGTTTGGGCACATGCGCTTTGGTCCAAGCTAAAAAATGATTTCGTCACCATAGTGATTTGATAGTTTTATAAATTCAATTAACCTGTTTCTAATTCTTTCAGTTGATAGGATAATTCCATAAAATTATCCTTATTATGTTCAATATTGATTCTCTAACAACTTAGCATTCAATAATAATGGATGTAAATTTTCTAAAAATTTATTTAATGTAATTTACAACTGTACAAAATAATACAATATTATTTAGTAATAATATTGTATTATTAAGTAGTAATAAGTAAATATGTCGTATGTTTCATATAAAGTTGAAAATCTTGGGAAGGAACCACCCATCGGTGGTACTTCAAACATGAATTTAAATTAGAAGGTCCCGTGGTAATCTTCTTTTCAGACGCCTCGGAGGATTATCTGGGATTGATAAGGATGAGAGATTAAGAATTAATGGGTTAGAATGGTTAAGGAGTTTGGAATGAAAAGACGCATATCTGTTTTGGGCCAATTCTGAAACGAATGGGATGTTAAGGTCTTTGTGGATGAGTTTATTTGTAACGTAATAAGAAGCATCAAGGATTTTATGTAGGATTTTGGATTGTAAGGATTGGATTCGGGAGGAATTTGATGGTTTGGTGGAGCCGCAGAGCTCAATTCCATATGTCCAAATTGGTCTGATTATTGTAGTGTTTTTCTATTTTTTTGTAGTGAATGGGAAGTTTAGAGCGTTTGTCAAATAATTGTTGTAACAATTGGAATCTACGAGCAGTTTCTTGTCGTTTCAGTCTTGTGTGTGGATTCCCAGTAAGTCTCTTGTCAAGATGTAGTCCTAAGTATCGAATCTGTTCAACAGGCGGATGCAAATTTAAATTTGTATTTTTGGCTATTTTTTCTGGCTATTCTGCCCTGGTCATTAATTACAAGTCAATATCACCCTATTTTTTTCTCTCATTCATTGATTTTTTAAACTTTTAATCTTTTAAAGTACTCTATCAACTATCATATAAACAAACTATAAAAAGTCATTAACAATTAAAAATTAAAAACTCACAGAATAGCCTATAAAACATTTTTAAGTTTGGAGGTAAGGTGTAAATTTATGGGAGGTGCGGTCAGCAAAGAACAGCATAAATAAAAAAAATCATATTTATTTATTTTATGCCGACGTTTCGACCTGAGTTTCAGGTCTTCATCAGGGGTTATGGTGTAGAAGGTAGGCCTGCAACTCAGTTTATTATTTTTTATTTCAGTATTATCATTTATTTTATTATTATTATTTATTTTATTATCATTTATTTCAGTTTATTATTTTTAGTTTATTTATGTTGTTCTTTGCTGACCGCACCCCCCTACAAGCTTCTCCAATCATTAATCTATGGTCAACTATCTATACCTCAAAAAGTAAAAATGTTATTTCATTTAATGTTAGAGACAAAGTATAATAGTATCCCAGAAATTAATTTCAATATAATAACATAGACCTTTTTGTTTTTTATATTTCTATAATAAAGCTTGTGTATTTAGATTTTCAACTCTTTTGGTAGCGTTTAAACTGAGATCTGCTTAGCGTATGTGGACTTGACGACGCGTGACGGATAACTGGAGTGTACTCATGCGAGAAATGCACATGGTTGTGCGTTGCAGCACCACTGCATTCTGTCTACTGGGGCTAAAATAATATTCCTCTGTAAAAGTTAAACTGGTTTCGAATATATCTGTTGTTTCGACATCGTTATATTTTCTTGGAATGAATTAATTAATTAGTTTTCCAATAACAATAAACAATTTATGTCGATCTTATCAATCTTTTTTAATTATATGAAAGGAATATGGTCCGGGTGCGGTCAAGAAAAACTCAAATAGTAGAAATATACTATTTTAATGAGCCAACGTTTCGCCCCACGTTGCAGGGCTTCTTCAGGGCTATTTTGACGGCAGTTATGCTAGCATTTTAGTTTTGA
>NW_027106378.1:83757-87019 GCF_000696795.3 Halyomorpha halys | reverse complement strand
TTCTCCACATGTTTTTATCATGTCACTATGTGACCTACAGCAAATTTACTTGTTGTATATATGTGTATACAGTTGTAAATATCAATAAATAAATTATTAAAAAAAAAAATATTAATTGGATGTAATGATGAAAAAATTCTTTATGATTGGTTTCAATGCAATTTGAGATTGAAATTGTAAATTACAGCTCTTCTATCAGGCGTTGATGAATACAGATTTCGTAAAAGATGCTCAAATGAGAAAAAGACATGTCACGTTAGGAGTGTACTGGCGAGAGAAATGCTCAGTCTTACCGTTGTGAGGAAGCCAGAGCAAAACTGAATTGATTATAGGTGGTGAGGTAAAAGAGGTGGTAACATAAACAAGTTGCAATAACAACATCAAAACGGAAGGTAGACAAAAGTATAAACAAAACAGATATAATATATAGGCGTTTATTTCCAAGTATGAGCAAAATACTGAAGGCTTCACCTTTCCTGGCTTATGGGACTAGATACATTCTTAGGAAATCGATATGATGGGACCAACGAGATACCACACAACCCCTAAAAATTTCATTAAAACAGAATACTATCACTTATAGTACAAGAGCCCAAGAGGAGAAAAAAGGCAGTTATCTCACCCCAATTTTTGATTACTTTAATGAAAACTATGTGTAATTAATAGTCAAAATTGATGAGTCTGTCAGGTGTATAGGTAGAGGGAATGAAAAATGGCGGCTGTTTCAAAGCTATAAAAAAAATATTAATCTTTCATTCGGAGCGCTATATCTTAAAAAGTAGGAACAAGACAGGAAAACCTAAGAGGACGTCATTTAAAGAAGAGTAAATTTGCGAAAATATGAGCTCTAATAGAGTTATTTACGTCAATTATTTTTCGAGATATAGCTTTTTAAAAAGTTTAAAAGGCTAGTTGTTCGGACAGATTTTCATTTGCCAAATTCATATTCATATGTGAATATCATAGAAACTACTACCCCTACCAAGATAAGTGTCATAAACTACTTTATAGTAAGTTGAATTTCCTTTATTTTGAGTGTTGACATATGTGCGTCTTATGGATCTAGAGATATATTTTTTCAAAAATTTAACATTTTATACGAACAACTAGAAATTAATATTTTGTGAGTTTATTTTGTCAAATATCATATAAACTACTACTCCTACAAAGATAAATATAATTAACTATTTTCTAGTAAATTTAACTAGCTTTATTTTGAGCGCTGGAAAACATCTGTACATCCAATGGTTTTTCATAAATCAATTTATTTTAGCAAATATCATGAAAACTAATATTCCTATGAAGGTAAAAGTCATAATCTTCTTTATAGTCCATTCAACTAGCTTGAGCATTTGAGTGCTAATAGACATCTGTACGTCTCATAGTTCCTGAGATATAGATTTCTTAAAATAAATTAAATAACTACTAATCTTTCAGTAGATTTTTAAGACATTTTGCTTTTTAAAAAGCTATATCTCGAGAACTATTTGACGTAAATAGCTCTTTTAGGGCTAATATTTCAGCATATTTACTCTTCTTTAAATAATATTTTCTTAGATTTTCTAGTGTTGTTGGTAGTTTTTAAGATATAGAGCTCTGAATGAAAAATTAGTGTTTTTTTAAGGTTTTGAAACATCTGCCATTTTTATTCCCCCTACCTGTACTTGGCATACTCATCAATTTTGGCTATTAATTATACCTAGTTTTAATTAAAGTAAGCAAAAATTGGGGTGAGATAACTGCCTTCTTTTCTTCCCGACTCTTTTACTATACTCCATACTTAAAATACTCCTGGATAAGGTTGTATTTCAGCCAAGTCACGTATATGTTATTCTCAATACCAAATCAAAAACCTTGAATTAAAGGGTTTTTGGTACCCAATTTAAGTATTCTGTAAAAGAGTAAATTTCTGAAGGGAAAATAAAGACTTTTTTAAATATATAGTGAAGCTATGGTACATGGCTGTCGTTTTTATTTCTTTCCTTGGTATGTTTACCATGAAATATTAAATATATTCTAGGTATTTAATTTTATACATAAAAGATTTTTTTTTACTTCATCTAAATAAATGAATAAATCAATCAAATATATCAAAGAAGAAAAATAAGTTAAGTAGATTCTCCTCATGATTATATCGTGTCATTTTATCACCAGCAACAAATTCATTTGTTGTATATATTTTTTTACAGTTTTAAATAACATTAAATAAATTCTAAAAAAAATATAAAAGAAGTTACGATAGATTGTTAAAACGTTTATGAGTCATAGCTAAGGAAAAATGTATAAATAAATAGTATATTTTACCTAAAATCTTTATTTATTTATTTTTAATATTTAATTATTGCTATTTACAACTGTACATTATAATACATTTAGTTAATCTGATCTAAGTTCAATTGGAATGTTACAGGCGTGTAGAGTAACTACCCGTTAATAGCACTCTAATGACATTTTACATTAGCTGGTCTCGTGGCCATCTTCTTTTCTTGCGCCTCGGAGGATTGTCAGGAATTGAAGAGGATGCAAGATTAGAAACTAGGGGGTTTGAGTGGTTAGGGAGTTTATAATGGAAGGAGTGATATCTGGTTCGGGCTAGATCGGTTACATAGGGAACATTAAGGTATGTATGTATGATTTTATTTGTGACAAAGTAAGGAGCATTGAAGATTTTGGATTGTAAGGATTGAATATGAGAGGAATTCAAAGGTTTAGTGGAGCCCCAAAGCTCAACTCCATATGTCCAGATTGGCCTTATTACAGTCATGTAGATCAGTCTTTTGTTATGTGTTGGAAGTTTAGACTGTTTGTCTAGTAAGTGCTGTAATAGTCGAAATCGACGTGCAGTTTCCTGTCTTTTCAGTCTTGTGTAAGGATTCCAGGTTAATCGTTTGTCCAAATGTAGTCCAAGGTAGTGGATCTGTTCGACTGGGGTAAGGAAATTAAATTTAATCATAAAAGATTTGTTGTACCATCTCCACAGATGGGTAAATTAAATATTTCAAAGGAGCAAAAAAAAAAAGTTATGATAGTTGGTTTACTATCAATGGGTATGAGATTCTCCACATGTTTTTATTATGTCATTTTATCACTTACGGCGAATTTACTTTTTGTATATATTTTTATATATGAGGAGAAGATGGTTGGGGGTGCGTTCAATGAAACACAAATAAGTATGACTAACTTATTTTAATGTGCCGACGTTTCGGCTAGAGTTTCTAGCCTTCTTCACCTTCTTTTCTTCCCGACTCTTTTACTATACTCC
>NW_027106378.1:80430-81866 GCF_000696795.3 Halyomorpha halys | reverse complement strand
AAAAAAAAAAAAAAAAAAAATTGATAATTACATTTTTAATAAATTAACTATTTGTGAATATGTGACATAACAATAATCTCTAATATCACCTTATTTTCAATAATTGTATTTTTTTTTTTTTTAAATTTCTTCATTTCTATATTTATATCTGATCCAATAAAATTAAAATTCGAATATTTATAGTATTTGATTTCAAACATAAAAGATTTGTTGTACTTTAACACAACACGATGGATAAATTAATTATCTTAAAGGAAAAAAAATTTAAATTATAATAGTTAAAACGATTATGACACGTAGTTAAGAAAATAACAAACAGAATAATGTACAATACAATACCTTAATTCTATCTTTTCATTTCTGTTATTGCTTCATTTACCCTCCTAATAAAACCTTCATTTTAATTGCCTTTAAAAATAAGTTTATTGATAATCAGATAAGTTTTGGTCTTCAAGGAAAGAAGAGTTGGATGTTTTCCCACACATGACCCATATCGTATCCACACTTTATAGACCAATTGTTTACATAAACTGGTTTCCTTGCGTTACTTCTTTTAATTGCTATTCTCTGCTGATTGTTATTAGTTCCAATTATTTTTGTATCCCTTCTACAAAATGTTGTTGTTAGATCTCCGTAAATTTCCAGAAATACTTCTAAATAAAATAAATTGTATCCATTTAAGTCTCGAACACACTTGACTGCTATTTTAAATCCAACCTGGCTGTCTTCAAGGACATTCTTAAGTATGTAGTTACACCTCAAACCCAAGTATTAAAAAATGTTCGGGCTATTCTGCCCAAGTCTAATAAATTTAATCAGATTAACCTATCTTTTCACTTTTTTATTTTATTTAAAAACCTTTCATGAAGATTGGTTGAATCTTGTTGAAGTTATTTCTACTTTTTGTGATTTTTTAATATACTGTAAGTGAAAAATTTGTTTTTTTTTTTTAAAAATCCATACTTAAGCATTTCTTGAGGTGAAAAATAAAGATTTTGGGGAAAATATACTAATAATGGAAATTCAAAGAAAAAAACTACAGCCAAGTACCACAGCTATAGTATTGCTTCCACATTATTATTTATTTATTATAATACGTCTTTATTATAAACTTATTCTGTCTATATTCAAAATTTATTTTTAATAATATGGGTAAAAGTTCATTTTTAATAATATAGACTGTATCTCTTTTTTTATATATATTTTATTTTATACCAGATCGGGATGGTGGGCCTTACATGGTAGATATAACCGTTATATTATTAAATTATTTTAGTTTATTAATACTATTTTTTTTGTGTGTTTTTTTAAAAACTTATTTATCCATTTAAGTGTTTCCTGTAACCGGTTTTTTTAATTATATTTTCCTTTTAATCTATGAGTTAGTCTTAATCTCGTAAAATGTATCTATTTGTTTGTTCTTGGTAAACTGATCT
>NW_027106378.1:78343-80050 GCF_000696795.3 Halyomorpha halys | reverse complement strand
GTATGTGTAATTTATATATGTCCGATTACGGATTGATAAGTATGCTGTGTGAGATAGCAACCTAATATATTTAGGCAGCATAGATAAATAAAGTATTTATTTATTTAGTCTCTGTATATATATTTTTTTAACAGTTGATTATGGGGGGAGGGAGTATAGTCTCGTACAAAAGACACCCCTAACTATAAACAATGTTAGTATTAAAAAAAAAAGAAGAAAATAAATAGATAAGAATAATGCTTCTTAATAAAAGAGAACGTAAAATTAATAAAAAAAATAATGATATTAGTACACTTAAATAAAACAAACAATTGCCCTCTAATAGTAAAAAGAAACAAGTTAATTTGAAAAAGAGGCAAGAGAAGAAAATAGAAAAAAAAATAATGAATAAATAAAATGAGTAACAATAAAAAGTAAAATAAATGTAGTATGACTATGAATTAATTTTATATTTATTAAAATTTATAAAAGAATGTCCTTTAGCAGTCTGGGCTTCAGTCTTCGGGTTGAGGTTGGGTTTCCCAGGTTGTAGGTCACTGTTCCTTTAACTGTCGGCAACTGGGAGTGGAACTTCATGAACCGTTTTTTGATATAATCCTCTATTGACTCCATATGTAATTCGCGATGCAATTGGATATGACTGTATCTCACTCAATTAATAATTGTCTGAATCAATTTTTTTTTTTTTGCTAGGAATTTGAAACTACTCATATAACATTATCCAGATGTGAAAAACGAAAAAATTGATTGGTATATAATAACTGTGAAAAAATGTATAATTTCTTTCCTGTGTGCCAAAAATATTTAAACTTAAAGGCAATTAAAATTAAGGTTTTGTTAGGAGGGTAAATGAAGCAATAACAGAAATGAAAAGATAGAATAAAGGTATTGTATTGTGCATTATTCTGTTTGTTTTTTTCTTAACTACGTGTCATAATCTTTTTAACTATCTATTATAACTTAATTTTTTTTTTGCCTTTAATATAATTAATTTACCCATCGTGTTGTGTTAAAGTACAACAAATCTTTTGTGTTTGAAATCAAATACCTTAAATATTCGAATTTTTATTTTATTGGATAATATATAAATATATAAATGAAGAAATATTAAAAAAAAAAAAAAAATTATTGAAAATAAGGTGATATCAGAGATTATTGGTTTATGTCATCAATGTTAAAAACAACTGGTCTATAATGTGTGGAGATATTATGGATTAATTGTGAGAAAACATCGAACTCTTCAAGACCGAAATGTATTACTAAACTTATTTTTAAAGGTATTTTAAATAAAGATTTTAGGCAAAATATACTAATAATGGAAATTAAAAGAAAAACTGACAGCCAAGTACCATATCTATAGTATAGTTTCCTCACTACTATTTATTTATGTATTTTTCTTAGCTATAAACGTTTTAACTATCTATCAGAACTTTTTTTATTTATTTTTAATTATTTATTTATTTTGATTAAAAACTATATAAAAATATATACAAAAAGTAAATTCGCCGTAAGTGATAAAATTACATAATAAAAACATGTGGAGGATCTACCCATTGATAGTAAACCAACTATCATAACTTTTGTTTTACTCCTTGGATATATTTAATTTATTCATTATAGTACAACAAATCTTTTATGTTTAAAATTAAATTCCTAAGCAGTTAATTTTTAATTTTATAGTTAAATATTTAAATATAGAAAGGAATA
>NW_027106378.1:73468-77373 GCF_000696795.3 Halyomorpha halys | reverse complement strand
AGAGCAGAGCTCAAGAGATCCCAGCGTATCCCTCTCGCCGCTGGTAGTAAGCCAAAACATAATATTAATGATATTAAATAATATTAAATTTTTTCCCGTATTGTTTTTGTTTTATGTACATCTCCTGTACTTTATTAACTGTATATTTTACATATTTTTAAAAAATGTTTACTCTTGCCATTGTTACTTATTTTTTATTCTTATTGTTTATTTAAGTTTATTTTATACTGATACTATTTTATGTCTTCTTTCCTTTTATTTATATGTAATTTCTTATCACTTCATTTTTACATAATATTTATCCTAGCCTTAATTACCTTATTGTTCTAATATTCTCAGTTTTTTTTTATGTATCTTTTTATTTTAAATTAACATATTGTAGCACAACGGTTCGGGACCACTGCCCCATATTCATGTACTTTATCTTAATAACCCACAAACAACAATAATCCACTATAATAACAATCTTCATCTATATGTAATATTCACCTCATAATTGGTCAAAAATTTGAATTTCATAAAGGAAATCATGTAATGTCTACATTGCTTTACACTGTTCTCACTTTTTTATCATTATTGGTGCATTATTCCCCACTCTTTAGCACAACCATTTCTTTATATTTCTTTCTACCTCTTTGGACCTGATCTCATGTCCAGTGTGCTGTTTGGTTACCTCCCTCTTTGTCCTGCTTTGTATTTTAAATTAATCTTAGTGATTTTTTTCTAAACCCGTCTATTTTTTTCTGATTTTTATGTTTATATTTTGAGTCTATTTATAATCTCACCGTAATGTGTATTTAAGTGTTTATATGTATGGCTTCCAGAAATCTTCTGATTTTTGTGTTTTGTGCTGCATCTATTATTTTAGGGTTTTCAAAGTTGAATTCATGGTTCAATTTTATACTGTAAAAATATTTTTAACATTTCTACAATTGGTTGCATGTTGCTTGATTCTAGTTTTAAGTTTTTTAGACGTTTCACTAATGTATACTTTTTCACAATTTTTACAATCTATCTTGTAAATTGCATTTAATTTTTCCATCTTATCAACTTTGTATTTGTATGTATGAATTTTTTTTATTAAATTGACTTACCTGACTTCCTAAGGAGAGAATCCAGGAATATATTTGTTTATAAAAAATTATATCTAAAAATTGTTATGAATTTCTGAATATATTAGATGTACAAGATCGGTTTCTGTGGAACTGCACTAATCTGTCCTACGGGGAATAGTGACATCCGGTAAAATGAGAGAAAAGATTATTCCAGATTATATAAATGAAACATCTCTGATGCTAGGTTAAAATTTATGGAATGAAAAACTAATTACAAAATAAAAAGAAACTTTAAATGTAGTTCTTATGAGGAGAAGATGGTTCTGATGCGATCAGTACACAAATAAGTAAAAATTATTTATTAGTGCCTACGTTTCGGCCAAAATTTAAAGTCTTCCATGACAACCATAATGATTAAAATGAAGTAGAAAATAACAAGTAACATAATAAGATATAGGTGCATAAGTGTTAGGTAGGACCCGAGTTCGAATCCAGCCGAGGAAATTTTTTCTGTTTTATTGTAGCCGTGAGTTATCCCTGTGGGTTCAGGACTCCTCCGAGATCATAAAGTGGGTATTTTTAATTAAGGAAAAGTCTAGCGGTCGAGCGTGATTCTTACCAAATCACCCTTTTGCACAACCGTTTGTCTAGTAACGGTATTAAATTACGCAGTATTTTATTGCAAATGAACATATTATGGTACAAAAATCAAGTTAGTAAATATATGTAAAAATTATAAATTATTTTTATGAATGAAGTTATAAAAAAAGTCAGATTGAAAACGTGTATGTGAATTGTTAAATACGTAAGTAATAATGTAATGTCAACCGTTACTATCCATGAATGGTTATGGATTCAGCATTTTGTAAGGAAGCACTGTTTTTTTAGAACAGTGGTTATGCAAGGAGGTGATTTTTTTAATTAAGGCTACCCCTATATGAGGCGGGGTGAGCCCCAGGACGGCTCCAAAACCTACTCGGTTGACTTGTAGCTACAGGGTAACTAAAATAATTATCTACCGCGGCCGGTATTCGAACCCTGATGCTTATAATACGGCAGTTGGTTGCTTAGAAATATGTAAGTAAAACAACAGAAATAAAGAAGTAGATATAAAGTTAAAGTTTATAATAATGTAATTGTGAGTAATTATGTGTTAATAAAGTAGGTGAGATCTGCTTAAACCTGCGATTTATGATTCAAATTTTCAACAAAAAAATAATATTCGAAAACACAAAAATGAAACAAAAGTTGAACGAAACACTTTTTTTTTTTTTTTACCGATTACTGAAGTCAATAAAGCCATGAACTACCTCTGCACTGGTAATATGAACTTAAGTAAATCATTTAATAGTAAAGATAATATTTTTTTTATTGATCTAATAAAATAAATAACTTCTAATGAGATAAAAAATAAATTTAGAAAAATACGGAGAAATAAAATAGCAGTAATAAAAATCATATAATTCATAACAGACTGTCCTGCAGAAGCCTAGGCTTAGTCTTCGAGATGATGTTGGATTTCCCAAGTTGTAAGTAACTACTTCTTCAACTGTCAGTAAATGCGAGTAGAATTTTATGTACAGTTTTTTCATGAAGTCTTCTATTGATTCCATTTGTAGTTCTCGATGCAATTGGCTATTTATTACCAACCAAGAGGCATCTATTGCGATTCTTAAGACCTTGTTTTGGAATAATTGTAGTTTTTTTGTATTGGATGCTCCTCCGTAGAAGTGAACCAATATGGATTAAACGAGTGTTTTAATGGTTGTGGAAAATTTCCCTTTCAGTAAAATAAAACCTCAGGATATTGTATTATATTATTTAGTCAGTAGCGTTGACAAAGACAAAGTAAATTTTTAGTTATAATTTTCCTTTCATGGACTTTGTTAATGAACGCAAAATGTCAATTTTCTCCTTTTTAATGAGAATTGAATCATTATTTCTATATATATGTATATATAGTTGACCGTAAAAATTGATATGTAATGTAAAGAAAAAAAAATATATAAATATATATATTTTTTTTCTTTTTTCAAAAATTGGGTAGTTATCTGGATAATATGAAAGACAAAGTAGACTTTAAAGATAAATTAAATGTTGTTTATAAAGTAAATTGCCAGAATTGCAATGGTTTATATATAGGTGAAACATCTAAAAAATTAAAAACAAGAATTGATCAACATAAGACCAATTGTAAAAATATAAAAAATATCAAAACTACAGCATTGGCACAACATAGCATTAAATACAAACATCAATTTGATTTTAATAATCCAGAAATTTTAGATATAGTCAAGAACAGTAGGAATAGAAAAATAATTGAATCATTACATATTACAAAAAACATTGACAAAGCAATAAATTATAAAACTGATACAAAAACTTTAGGAACACATTATATTGATATTATAAATAAATTAGCGTTTTAATTTTAATGTGGTTTTTTTATGTAATATAGATTTAATTTAGCCAAAATGTTTATAATTATAAAAGTAAATACTGTTATATAATAAATAGAATAGAAATGGTTTTTGAAAAATTGTTAGTTTTAGATTTTATTGTTCTTCTTTGTGTTAATAGAGGTAGGAAAAAAAAAATTTTTTTATAGTTTATATGGTTGTTATCAGACTGGAAGATGACCTTCAGAAAGGTAATTATTCTCCTAAAATGTATGACCAGTAGCAAATTTTACTCATTAAATAACAATAATATAGTAATATATTAGCAAGAATGACTAATAGGAGAAAGTTATATGTAATATATAGATTTTGTTAACAGGTAAATAATTTATAAATAGTTCTATGAGTGTATATGATGGATATATGAGTGTTGTTGTAAGCACATGTTTAA
>NW_027106378.1:69228-73418 GCF_000696795.3 Halyomorpha halys | reverse complement strand
CCTGCAAAGTGGGGCGAAACGTTGGAAAATAAATAGTTGTAAACTATTTTTGTTTCACTTTTGACCGCAACCCTGACCATCTTCTTATATAACATTATTTCTATAGATTTTGTCTTACTGTTGAATTCTATCCTAAATATTACTTAATATATGAGAGAGACCCTGTATAATAGAACTGGTTAGTATTATTAAAGAATGTTTGAAAATAAAATAAGAATGTTTCAAAAGTTCAAAAGTGAGTTAATGAAGGTAGTAGTTAAGATTAGGATTAGTTATTATTCCGTGTCATTTATCCTAGAGGGCGTTAGGGTCTTTGGAGCCAAAATTAGGCCTAATATCATAGATTGTTATCAGCACTTGTTGGTCTCGAAGGCCTATGGTCATGCAACCCGATATCAAATCTAGATCGTTCCAAAAAACCACGGCTCTCATGAACGGTAATCTATATATACTATATATGGAGATAGTAATGCGAATTAAGCGAACAAGAATGTTTTTTAAAACTTTATTTATTGATAGATAATAAAATCTGCCACAATGTTGTTGGGCAATAGGTAATAGTGATAACTGATCACATTCATTCTAAAATAAGAGTTGTTTTTTTTTTTAATAATTTATTTATTGATATTTACAACTGTATACATATATACACATCAAGTAAATTTGCTGTAAGTGATATTATGACATGATAAAAACACGTGGAGAATTTACCCATTGATAGAACTCCAAAAACATTTCTAAAGGAGAAGATCTCGAGGCCATCTTCTTTTCAGACGTCTAGGAGGATTATTAGGTTGTGAAGGAGAAGCCAGGCTAGAAAAGAGTTGGTTTGGGTGGTTGGGAAGTTTATTATATAAGGATTGGTATCTGGTTCTGGCCAAATCGGCAACATAGGGGACATTGAGGTCCTGATGGATGATTTGATTTGTGACAAAGTAAGGAGCATTAAGGATTTTACAAAGGATTTTGGACTGTAAGGATTGGATTCGAGAGGAATTAAAATAAGAGTAAATGTAAATAAATAAATTAGAAAAAAGTACATAAAATAAATAAATTCTCTCTCAAATTATATAGAAACAGAAGGATAAATAAAATGAACATAATCCAACTATGTGTATGAAAAAAATTATGTTATTTTATTATATATTTTGATGATAAAATAATATAATTTCTAGTCGCATTTACACTCTTGTATACAATATTTACACAATCGACCTGAGGATCCCTGAGCCCACTCTATCTCCCACGTGTGAGGGGCAGAGCAGAGCTCAAGAGATCCCAGCGCATCCCTCTCGCCGCATCACTGGTAATGAACCAGTGAAGGCTGAGTAAGTGCACTAAAGCAGCAAACACTCAACTCGTGGAGCATCTGACCATTGCCAGAACTCCAATTGCTCATTTTTACTTTATAATTTGTCTCTTGGCCACTGCCGTTTTAACTTTCGAGGTTGATTTTGGGATGGATGGAACTAGATAAGGATTGAACCAAATGATTAGAAAGGTTTACATAGAATTTTGAGAATTCGGTTGGTATGAAGTCAAGGACAGAAGGGATATGAAGGCTAAGGTGTAGTGCTCTGTTGGAAACGTAATAGGGTGCATTGACTATGTTTCTAAGGATTTGATACGTTTGAAGTTCGATGGTTTAGATGTTCCCAAAGGTTCAAGTTCTTTGGTCCAGATAGGTCTGCGTTTAGTATTATAGTAATTAGAAGTTTGTTTTCTAGTAAGAGATGAGAGATCCTTCTGAGCATATTTGGGTGAATAAAGGAAATTTAAATTAATATAAATTAGTTTATAACAAATATATTCGTAGGGGTAATTATTGTTATTGATATTCGCATATGAATATAAATTTGGCAAATGATAATTTGTCCGAACAACTGTAAATCAATTTATTTTAGGAAATATCATTAAAACAACAACTCATACGAAGATAAATTAAACTCATACTTTATAGTCCATTAAACTAGCTTTAATTTGAGTGCTAATAGATGCTGTACGTAGAATGGTTTATGAGATATAAAGTTCTCAAAATAAATACACTGACTACTGATCTTTCAGTACATGCAATACAACATTTTTTGAAATGTTGCTATTAAAAAAGCTATATCTCGAGAACCATTGAAGGTAAAAAGCTCTATTGGGACTAATATTTCAGCAAATTTACTCTGCTTTAAATAATGTCCTCTTAGATTTTTTAGTATTGTTTGTAATTTTAAAGACATAGAGCTCGGAATGAAAAAAAAACAAACTTTTTTAACGTTTTAAAACAGCCGCCATTTTTTATTCCCCCGACCTATACTTGGCAGACTCATCAATTTGGACCAGTAACTATACATAGTTTCATTAAAGTAATCAAAAATTGGGAAGCAATAACTGCCTTTTTTCTCCTCTTGGGCTCTTCACATGAAACCTAACATGCAAACGATTTTTTTATTGGTCCTAAAACTTTTAATCAGCTCATTAATTTACTAAAGTAATGAGGAAGACCTCCTCCAGCATTTGACGAATATGATCTTAGTCTTACTGTTTAAGAAGATAAAGGACTTGAAACACAACTGATTAAAAGTGTACCAATAACTTCTCAACACTTGATGACCATTAATAAACTGAAAAAAATAGATCTAGGGTACCTTATGCACCTAATCAAGAGGAACAACCTTAGTTTTCAACTATTTATTAATGCAGACGTTTCGGCCCACAATTCAAGTCATGACTGTTGTTCGTTTGTTTGTTCTATTTTGTTTAACGGCAGAAAACTTCCTTCTTTATAATTTTCAGCTTACTCGCAGGGCTTTCGTCCCACATAGACTGCCACCCATAATTTCCCTTATAAGGGGTCTGTTCATCTCTATTGGAGTTAAAACGGCTCTGCCGTTAATATCAGTCACATATTTGAGGAATGTTATTTCTATTCTGCGAACTTGAGTAGATTGGGAGTAGGACCGAGTGTATCAGATGCTCTGAATGACGACTAGAAGAACGTGGAAATGGTTTTGGTTTTCTTAAAAAAGATCGGCCTTTTGAATAAGATTTAAACCAGAAAATCTGTTTGTTATACGTAATAAAAGATTGCAAAAGAAGTAATTATATAAATTTTTTTTCGTAATTATTTAAAGAGTTTTGAGAATTTCTGAATCAAACTAGGTGTATCCGAGTTCTGGTGAATGAAGTTTTGATGTTTCATTCATTTGATGATTTAAATAAATCATATATTGAACAGTTTAAAAAAAAAAAAGTTAAACTGGATTTAGAGAATGACACAATTCTTCCTTATTAAAACACAATAACTTATTTCATATCATCAGCAACGTTTCGGGGGATTTCCCCCATCTTCAGGCTGTTGTTATATTATGTTATATTAATATTATTCATATGGTCTTCATTCATAACCATATTGTTATATTCTAAAATTAATGATCGTTTACTGGAAGAGTCTTGTGGAATTAAACTGGATTTAGAGAATGACACAATTCTTCCTTATTAAAACACAATAATTTATAATATTTATATTAAATTCTTGCAAAATCTACGATTTGTGCTGCAGCATGACTATGTAACAACAGCTTGAAGATGGGGAAATCCCCCGAAACGTTGCTGATGGTATGAAATAAATTATTGTGTTTTAATAAGTAAGAATTGTGTCATTCTCTAAATCCAGTTTAATTCCATAAGATTCTTCCAATAAACGATCATTAATTTTAGAAAAAAAAAGTGTATTATTATAGATTGTAGGTCAAAAACCGCTCTAATGATCCTGTCTTTGGTTTTCTTATTCCAAATTTAATTTATAAGGATTTTCAAGGATCGGGACGCGAATGTCCTTGGATATATGATGTTCACACAATTGCTGGATGTTTGATATTAGCATATTAATACAATTGCATTAATTAAAATCTCTTTTATAAATATTTATGTATGCTATTTATCTTATAAGATATTATTAATTTTACAAATTGTTATTTGTTTAGCTCTGTGTTATCCTTGAGGCCAGAGTTGGGCATTAGTAATATTTAGTTAACTATGGACAAACTAATAGCTAAATATATGTATGTATAGTTGACCGTAAAAATTGATATATAGGGAGATGGTCAGGGTTGCGGTCAATAGTGAAACAAAAATAGTTTACAACTATTTATTTTCCAACGTTTCGCCCCACTTTGCAGGGCTTCATCAGGGCTAAAAAG
>NW_027106378.1:62446-68664 GCF_000696795.3 Halyomorpha halys | reverse complement strand
AAGAATAGTAAATAAACAATGATAACAACTGAGTATTTATATATCATAAAAAATATGATTTTTTTTTTCCCCGTATTGTTTTTTGTTTTATATACATCTCATGTACTTTTTTAGCTTTGTATTTTACGTATTTTTGTATGAAACTATTGCTCTTGCCTTTGTTACTTGTTTTTTATTCTTTTCACTCTATCTTTTTATTTTTATTTCTATCATTTTATCTTAACATAGTTTCATTTTGTATCTTTTTAGCCCTGATGAAGCCCTGCAAAGTGGGGCGAAACGTTGGAAAATAAATAGTTGTAAACTATTTTTGTTTCACTATTGACCGCAACCCTGGCCATCTCCCTATATAATAGCTAAATAGTTGTCAAAATTAAGTTTCCATAAAAAAAACAAAAACTCATAACTTATTCTTTAAACCATTAGTGGTTATCCCCAATACGTTAAAAACACGTTGACTGGATAGGCCCCGGAGTGTTCACGTTAGCTTTCGATGTAACTAATTGCTAAAGTTGCCATGGATACGACCCTCATTGAATGAACCATTGATAAATAAATATCGTATCCATGACAATTTTAGCTAGTAGTTTCAACTATAGCTAACTTTTGCTTATCTCTGATCCACAGAGCTCACTCAGGGATGCAGTGAAACAGAAAATAATTGTCTGGCACAAGCGAGTTAGTAGCACAATGCCTTACCACTGAGCCAGTGACCCGCTTCTTACATTTATGTTATACATTAATTTATTTACATTAATGTCATTTAACCCCTACAATTTAATGTCTGTATTATTTTCATGCCACTTTTATACACTTCCATCATCATTACCTTCTCAGTATATTTTTATTTTGGCCCAGATGAAGACTTACAATGTGGGTCGAAACGTTAGGCACTATTAAATACTTTCGTCCTGATGTATCTAATTTTTGATACTTGGTTAATCTGATCCTGTATGTAAATTAACTTCACATAAAGAGCTGCAGGAGGCTAACGCATGCGACAAAAGTTCAGCGTAGAAATAGCTTGAGTTAATGTATTATATATTATATATTATATAGTATGTTAAGTTATTATATATATATATATATTTTTTTTTTTTATTCTTCTCTTTAAATCATTCGAAATATAAGCGATACCATGCTCGTTCATATAATCTATATAATATTGAAATGAGTCTACTCAACACACACAATAAAACATACACAGGTAAAGCTGCATACTTTTTAATGACTATCACCAAGTAACAGTTTATGTAATAAGTAATTATGTTGCCCCACTGAAAAATATTACTTCATTTTTTCAGAAAATAATAATTTATAATATTAAAAATAATGAAATATAAATTAAAAAACTGTCATCAAATTCCATATCATAATAATATTTTAGAATATATTTTTTCTCTGTGTTGTTGGAAGTTCTTAAGATATGCAGTACTGAATGAATTTTTTTTTTTGACGTTCTGAAACAGCCATTGTTTTGTATTGGTCCTAACATTACATGGAAGACTCATCAATTTTGACTCGCAACTATACATAGATTTCAAATCTGAAGTTATAAAAAATTGGGGTTAAATAGCTGATTTTTTTCTCTTTTTGGATGGACTCTTGTACTATTAGATCACACAAGTTTCTGAAAATAATCTGTATAGGGCCTTCTGTGAAGGTGTTTACAGGCCAGATTTCTATGAAAAACACACTTCACACATCTATTATATCCTCGAAAATGCCTTTTTAAATTTAATTTTTTAAAAAATTAACATTTTTTTAAATAAATTTTTCAGGTAAGTTAACTTAGACGAGAAGGTTACATTAATTTCTTGACTCCTGTATCCATAAATGAAAATATGCATCTGTGAGTAATATTTTTTATTAATTTATATTAATAAGTATCGATGAATAAAAAATCGAATCTATTATATTATCTAATACAAAATAAACTAAAATCTATACTAGATAGGATTTCTTTATCAAGAAGCAATGATGACAAAATATATTGTGTTGCTACAAATACAGTATAATTAGCAACCATTACAGTATATAATATTAACCTGTTTTATTTCAGTTTTCCTTTTTCTTTTTGCATTTTTCCTGTTTATTACAATACAGTAGTATTATGATCACTAAAAAAAACTTTATTAAATTAAAAGGTTTCCGAAATGTTTTGGGTTGCTAGAAATACAGCATACTTGAATCTGGTCAGACAGTTTTTTAAATATTATTAAATACAGGCATAGTCGAGTAAACTTAAAATATATAACAGTAATATATGATTTTTTTGTTTTGTCATTTTTTCTTTTTTATTTATTCTTTCCATATTATAATTATTTTTTTTTTACTAATCTTCCTTCTTTTCGTCCTTTTTTTTTTTTCACATTTTCTCTCTTAACCCAATACATCTTTCGTTTTTTAATTTTTCACTCTTTGTGCCTAGAATAAAATTAAAAAAATTGTAAATTGATAAGTAATATTGACGTATATATATATTTTTTATTTCTTACTATTCCTCTCCTATTTATCTCATATTACACTTTTCCATGGATTCACCACGAGTCAGTAAATGAACAAAAAAATATTTATTCCTGCCGACATTTCGACCTGAATTTCTTCAGGTCTTCATCAGGGCTAAAAAAACAAGAAATATATAACAACCATCACTCAGAGAAATATAAAAAAGTAATAGAAATAAATAAATCAACAAATTAAGAAATATATAATAAATTGAAAATGAAGTAGTTAATTGATAACCATGGAAGTAGATTGATAACAATGAAAGATGAAAAATAATATTATAGAAGTAACAAAATGATTTTAAGTTAAGATATGTAAGTAGTATAAAAAAAAAAACTGAAAACAATTTTTAAAAAATTTATTTTTAGACACTACTTTCATAACTTATCTTGTACTAATTTTCTTACCTCTATAATATTATATTTCATCTTTCATTGTTACCAATCTACTTCCATGGTTATCAATGAACTAATTAAAGAATTAATTCTATAGAATTAAATAGAAAATTATAAATTAATTAAAAAGTAATAAATAAGTTTTAAAATAAATTAATAAGTCAAAATTATAAATAAATATGTGGAGAAGATTGTCAGGGGGTGCTGTCAGCAAATAAACAAAAATTATTTATTTGTTGCCGAATTTCAGGTGTAAAAACCAGACAACAACCATCATTTAGAGAATCATAAAAAATTTAAAAAAAGGAAACAAACCAAAAAATTAAGAAATATACAATGCATTGAAAATAAAGTAGTTGATTAATAACCATGAAAGTAGATAGTAGTAGTGAGGTAACAATGAAAGATGAAATATAATATTATAGAAGTAAGAAAATTAGTACAAGATAAGTTATGCAAGTTGGGTCTAAAAAAAAAAATTAAAATTTTTGTTTTAATTGTTTTTCACTTTTTTTTATAAACATAATCAGCTAATTCACTTTCAATGCATTTTGTATTTCTTAATCTGTTGATTTATCCATTTCTTTTAATTTTTTATATTTCTCTGAGTGATGGTTGTTATCTGTTTCTTGTTTTTTAGCCCTGATAAAGACCTGAAATCCATGTCAAAACGTACACAGGAATAAATAATTTTTGTTTATTTGCTTACAGCACCCCCGACCATCTTCTCCACATATTTATTTATTATTTTGACTTATTAATTTATTTTTAAACTTATTTATTACCTTTTGATTTATTTGTATTTTTTTATTTATTTCTAAATCCATTCTTTATTATTTTTTTTATACTTGCGTACCGAAAGTTTTAATCAAGATTTCCATTAATTAGAAATAGAAAAATAGAGTTCCAAAAACTTTAAAAAAATATTGTATAGTATATATAGTATTCGTGGTAAGTCATTAGAAAAGAGTAAAAAAAAAAAAAGATAAATTGAAGAGTAATGGAAATAAATAAAAAAAATATATACGGCAAGGAAGAAAGCAAAATTTATAAAAGAACAAAAGAAAATAAGAGAAAAAGGAAGGAGTAATACGAAAAAAAAATGTAGCATTGTTATAAGAGAAAAAAATAATAACAATATATTATGACATGTAAAGAGAGAGAAATACTTTATTTAGCTATGTCCAAATACTAATAACACCGTTGTGTAAACCATCAACACCTCATAATAAATAAATAAGTTAACATTATATTATATTTGGCGCAAAATATTTAAGTTGTTTCAATAGACTTTTTTCACCAGGATCTATCGTTTAGGAGTCATAGACGATAAATAAAAATAAAAAGTCTAAAATTTCTTAATACGTTGCTTTATCTAAGTAATTGTCTTCTTAGTAAACATTTTAGGACAAACTGAAATGTATTTTGGTGTTAAGTATGACCGAAATTATATGGAGATGTAGGTGTTATGAACTACATATTGTAGAGCGGACTTCTGTATTAGATGTTGGTAGGAGTACTACAGTAATTTGCCGAGTTATCTCACGTAGCCAGAGCTTGTATTACACCTAATAGGCTCTATGATATAATGATATGCTATTATTTTTCACTACCTGAATACTGGGCCTGTGGAACCCCTTCCATGGAGGTACTAGGTCTCCTCTCATACATATTAATGCCACCTTCCTCCTTGGCCAATTATCATAATCGACGCTCATAGAATTATGTCAATCGCTAATGATTCATTCATCAACCATTAATAAATAATTCGATTGTTGTAGGTCTCTTTGTATGATCGCATTATTGTATAAATTTAATTAATATTCTACCTGTATATTTAGGTTTTTTATTGGAAGAAGCTAATTGACCGTATGGAGTAGATTTTAGGAAGTTTATGTTAGCCAACGTTTCGTCCAACTGTGTTGAAATCTCTGTTTCAATCTGACAAAGCCCTGCTAAGTGGAGTAAAACGTTGGTTAATTCTGATTAATTGATAATTAATTAATGTTGGTTAATTAACGTTGGTAGATTCTATGTATCCAGAACATCCGAGAATTTCCTGCATCCATTTGCACTTAAAAACTCTACACAACATGGGTATGTCAGTAACATTTCTATGGATTCCAAGCCATGTAGGAATCGCAGGGAATGAACTGGCCGATCACGCTGCAAGAGAAGCACTCGCGCTTCCGGGACGGGGTAAAGCAATTTTAACTCCGTCAGAGATATGCATGGCTCTTGTAAAGGAAGTGAAAGATAAATGGCAATCTATGTGGAACGAAAGCCCAATGAGCAAATTAAAAATTATTAAAAAGGATGTCAAGCCCTGGGGTACCTCCAGTCGCAAATGCCGTAGAGAGGAAGTTGTACTGACTAGGCTGAGAATAGGTCACACGAGGCTCACCCACTCCTATCTTATATCAAAAGAAACGCCTCCGAACTGCCAGTATTGTAATAACAATTTAACAATAAGCCATGTTTTCCAACGATGCCCATATTTTACACCACACCTCAATAGCTTGGGACTAAGCCAAGATATCTCAAAAACCATTGGAGACGATGATAAGGCAATAGAATTGGTGTTTCGGTTTTCGAAATCACAAAATTTACTGACAAAAATATAACTTGATCGGAAGAAAAAAAAATAAAATAATCAAATCAAGGAATAAATAAAATTTAACGGATATTAGCAAAATTAAATAAAATATACATGGCGTTGATGACCAATGAAGTTTGGCGCCACTAAACAAACAAACAAAGAAACAAACGTTGGTTAACAATAAATGATTTCAGACATAAGAAGATCGATTGTTGGCCGTATGTAATAATAGAAAATAAATTAAGTCCAGGTGTGGTTGAAGAAAATCTTTATCCAATCTTTTAACTTCATTTTTTTTGTGTAACCTATCCATTTATATTTACAATCTTTTTTTTAAATGATATCTTCTCCCCTATTATGTAATTTATCCATTATTGGTTGCCTATTTTAATATTTTCTTTAATTTTCTATACGGTTTACCATAAAATTACCTTACTAATAGATGGATAAAAGGAGGACAAGAATAAAATCAACGTACCTTACACGCTACTAGAAGTCAGAGCAAAATTATATGTGTTTATTTTGTGTAAAGTATTTTCTTTATCATATTATATTTATTGTATCCATTATTGTAACTTATTATTATAAATTATTATGTAATTTATCATTTAATGGTTGCCTATTTTTAATATTTTCTATTATTAAATAAATCAAAAATTTTTATCCATTTTTGTCTCAACACTTTTATTTTTCACCAGTCCAACGTTTCGGCCATT
>NW_027106378.1:55770-57776 GCF_000696795.3 Halyomorpha halys | reverse complement strand
TTCCTCACATTAATTTAAAGTTTCTTTTGCAGGCTATTCTGCCCAGGTCATTTTCTTTATTATAAGTTAAAAGCCTATTTTTTATTTTTTAAAATTTAAATCATTAATATTTAATTTTTCTTATATAAGATTATCCACAATTAATACACAACCATATAACAAACCATTTATAGGGTTATAAAATTAAATAAATTTTAAATAAAAAAAAATAAAAAATAGGCTTCGCTCTATTCATCCTGTCAAACAGTGTCTTTTGCTCTGACTTCTAGACTGAAAAGTACCTTGATTTTACTCTTATCCTCCTTTTATCCATCTTTTAGTTTGCACTTTAATTTATATTTCTTCTTTTTATCTGTTATCGTTTCCGTTTCTATTAATTATCTGTTACGGTTGCCATGGTGAAATAAAAACACTGGCGATACCTACGTAGACAAGAGGTGTTACGGTTGTCATGGTGAAATAAAAACACTGGCTAGATCTGCGTAGACAAGAGGTGTTACGGTTGTCATGGTGAAATAAAAACACTGGCTAGATCTGTTCAGACAAGAGGTGTTATGGTTGTCATGGTGAAAACAAGACACGAGCGATATGTTTGAGATGAGTGTGTTTGTTTGATTGAAGGCGACAGTTTGATTCTGGAAACTCGTATGTTCAGACGAGTGAGTTTTGGTTTTGTGAAGGTGACAGTTTTTGATTCTGGGAACTCGTATGTTCAGACGAGTGAGTTTTGGTTTTGTGAAGGTGACAGTTTCATTTTGAAACATAGAACATTACGATTGTTCAATGTGAAGTGTTAATAGTTTAAAGGTCCTCTGTCTTTATGGTTTTGAACCGGAATATCACCATATGAGAAATGTTGTCATATATGTTTTGTTTTTCAAAATTATGGTGTTTACTTCAATAGACGATCATGAACAATAGGAGTGGAGGACTACGTGGGGTTTGAACTAAATTTTATCCTGTTTTTTTATTTTATATTCACTTTCATACTCTTTTGGATGATAATGTAAATATAGTTATTAAGGTTAAGGTTAAGTCAACCTATAAGTTTTAATTGTTTTATTAATTGATAAGAATTGATTTTTTTTCTTTTTCATTCTCTGTATATATATTTTTTTCCTATTATTCAACTTTTGTACATATAATTCAGTTCTTCTTTCTCTGCTTTCAACTTGTTAATTTACTTATGTTTTTTTTTTTTTGTTGTTCACGGAATATTACGATAATTCAACAGGTGGGTAGGTAGGTAACACCCCTAGGTTTTCTCTTACATGTAAAGATATTCGCCAGTGGTCATATTCAACAATTGTTTATATAGTGGTATATTTTAGTTATATTGAGGCATAATGCTTTGGGATTTTCTTTATTTCCAAGAAAAATAACGTGGCGCCTGAGTAGTAATTTACTGTTTTGTTTTTTTCTTTTGTGATTATATGTTTTTTTTTATTTGACTTTAACTCACCCCCTTCTCCGCTGAGCGTGGGCAACGATAAACGTATAACTAAGAATAAATCAAAATTTACGGTTATGTATCTCTAAACTTTTCTTCTTATTTAGTTTTTACGTGTCATTGTACATCTTATTAATATTTTCATTTACTTTTCCCATTTATGTTTATATCATTTTAAGTGTTTGAATCTTTTTTTAGCCCTGATGAAACCCTGCAACATGGGGCGAAACGCTGGCTCAATACAAATAGTTTTATCTCTATTTGAGTTTTTCTTTGACCGGACCCGGTCCAATAAATAGTTTTCTTTTATTATTTTGCTACTTTTGAGAGTAAATTTGTTTTTTAACATATAGTATTTTATAATTAATAATGTTTTTTGTCAAAAATTAAAAAAAATCAATGAATAATAAAAGCTGTTCTGATAGATTTTCCTTGAGGATGCCCAAGTAGGCCGAAACGTTGGAATTTTAAAGAGATAGTGTTTTGAGTCTTAAATTAGATACAATTTATTTTATTATTATTTATGAGAGATAGTTGACCGTGGATGATAAATGAG
>NW_027106378.1:52217-55090 GCF_000696795.3 Halyomorpha halys | reverse complement strand
TCACTTCATTTTATTAATTCTATTTTGTAAAATTATTCATTGTATGTGTAAAATTATTCTGTTTATACTTTCTTTTTATATTTTTTTATACTTACCGTGGTTGTTATCTTGTTTTGTTTTTAGCCCTGAAGAAGGCTAGAAACTCTAGCCGAAACGTCGGCACATTAAAATAAGTTAATCATACTTATTTGTGTTTTTCATTGACCGCACCTCCAACCATCT
Organism: Halyomorpha halys; assembly: GCF_000696795.3. Classification (NCBI taxonomy): domain Eukaryota; kingdom Metazoa; phylum Arthropoda; class Insecta; order Hemiptera; family Pentatomidae; genus Halyomorpha; species Halyomorpha halys. Next base: position 54,868 of record NW_027106378.1, on the reverse strand, counting down.
TCTCCTAATTTATTTTATTTTTACTTTAATAACCATTCTCAAGAAAGTAAATAGATTAAATATAAATCAGCATCCTTCAGGTAGCATCGTCGTATTGTTTCATAAAAATGTTATTAAACGTTACATTTTGGTTGATAAGTTTAAAAAAAAAAAAAAAATATGAACTAATGGAAATTATTCAATGCACTTAAATTTGATTTCGATCTTCTAATTTTTTCCTCCTATGAAGCAAATTGTAAGAGTCAACATTAACAACTCACTATTAGAGCTTACTCATATTTCTGATATCGTACTGAACACTCATCCAAAGGAGAAAGAAGAAATATAAAGCAAGATAACAAATAGGAAAATCTATGACCTCTGTTCCTGTCATCCTTTGCGTCAAACCTGTCATTTAGATGATCTCTTGACGAATAGGTCATTTGCCTCAGTGTTCATTTGTCATCTGTCGTCATCGATGCTGCCTTCGTGGAAACATGACTATGCCATTAACTTCATCGAAAATCGTTAGTGTCCTTTGTGCTAGTAAGTCTATAGAGATGTTTATGTAAATAAAAAAAAATTATGAAAAACGATTTTGTTTAAATTATAGGCAAGATTATTTAACTAATTTTAATTTATTAAAAAAAAAGTTCTATTACATTTTTCGGCTTACATACATCTTCAAGTACACTAAACATTGAAAAAAATATTATTCATTTCTTTATTTTATTTATTTTTTTTTTTGGACCTGTCGATATGTGTTTTAACTTATTTATTCATTCAAGTATTTCTTTTAACTAACTTTTTTTTTAAAGCTATATATTAGTTTGGTTTTTTTTTTTAATTTATTTATTTATTTGTTTTTCTGTAAGCTGATCTACTGTTGTGACGACTATATCTTTGATTTGATTTTCCATTGCTATTAAATGATAAATTCGTTTCATTTGCTTAAATGAACTTTATGGAGAAGATCTGAGAGAGTGGATTAGAAAGAATAAATTTGTCAATTAAATGAAATTAAATTGTAAAAATAGAAAATAAATATAATATATTTGTATCTAGACGAGTATTGATTGTAAAAGGAAAATGAAGGAGAAAAAAAAAATGTATTGTATGTATGCCCGATCATTGATTGATTGGTATGCTGTGTAGTGTAGCTACTCAATGTATTTGGGTAGCATAGCTAAATAAAGCATTTCTCTCCATATGACAGTATTACTTTTTTTTTTTTTTTTTTTAACTTTATTTAGTTTATTCACAACTGTAAAAGCATTTTTACAACCAGCGAATGAGATGTAGAGAGAGAAGAAAAACAAAAAAAAAAGTCATGAAGGTTAAGGTCATCCAATGATGCCTCTCCATTAAAATTGAAATTAAAAAAAAAAAATCAATTTAAGAGGTCCCTATTCCAGCTCCTTCGTAAACGTCGTCTCGTATCTGGTAAGTCTAGTGTTGATAGTCCTTGAATTAGAGGGTTAGTATGTGTTGGAAGTGCGTCGTGAAATCGTTTATATAATGATTTAATGGTTGTTTGGACGTAGGCAGTTCGTAAGTCTTTGTGTAAGTTCTTGTTACTGATGTAGGGGGGAGCGCTACTCATCAGTCTTAGTAATTTTGATTGAAATTACAGTATTACTTAAAATTTGTTTACGATTAATTATTTACAATTAATATATCACTTTTTATCATTATTGTTGTTTTGTATTTCTATTCCATTTTGTTATAAAATTCTAAATTAAGTCCAAAACATTTTTAAATTGATGCTGAACATACATATGTGAAATAATATAAAGGTACATTTTAAGAAACATTGATATCAAAATATTATTAATCTTAACACTCTATTGAAATATTTTGTTGAACTAAAATAAATTAATTGTAAGAAATAAATAAATTAATTGGTATCCATTCAAGTCTCAACATTCTTTATTACATCATCAACAGTCCTGAGACCAATTAATTTATTTTAAAAAAATGAATAGCGGTCTCAAGAAATTGGAAAGATTATATATAAAATATACACCTTATTATATATATTTATGATTATCCATGTTTTTCAAAATATGAAAGAGATGTTGGGATGCGATAAAAAGGCACAAAAATAGTTGAGAACTATTTTTTGTTCCTTTTTGACGGATCTCCTTTATATTTATTAATACCTTATACTTCAAAAGATCAAAACAATTACTAATGTCAGTAATTAACCTAGGGAATAAAAAAATAAAAATAAAAAAGAAGCTCTGTATGAACTTACATATTTACAATTAAAACATTTAATAAATTGGAAGATCGATGGTTGACCGTGTGTTATAATAGAAAAGGAAGATGGTGTAGGTGCGGTCGAATAAAAACTCAAATAGTGGTTCAACTTTTTATATTGAGCCAACCAACGTTTCGTCCCATGTTACAGGGCTTCAAAATTGCGGTAAAATAATTGACTTTTTTTCCCTCTTAGGCTCTTGTAATATGATTAACCGTAACAGAAGTATGTGTATGTGCGTGTGAGTACGTATGCGTGCTTGTTTGTGGGTTTACGTGCGTAAATATAAACTACTTTCTTTGACCATGACAGGAAATTTTTGTACGACAAATCTTTTGACCTTTTAATACGAGATAAAATTACATATTGTATATATATATATATATATAACACATATCGCATCGCACTC